>NC_092756.1:3262193-3415529 GCF_047496795.1 Chiloscyllium punctatum
TCTAGTCCAGAGCTAGGAACACTACAACACAAGTTCAGGAATTGGAATCAAATCCAGAGATCTGGCTCAGACAGAGGGACACTACCCAATACAACTACCATAGTCAGATTTTGGGTAATATTTTAGTGCCCATTTTCAGTTCAGTGTGGATGATTATAATCAGGTTGCCATTACTGAATTACAAAAAACAGTTTTTATTATTAAACAAATGCAAGATATTTGTCTCAATTGTAGGATATTGAGTCTATATGCTATGCTATCGAAATTAACTATGACCATCTTTAATTGCTATTATCTGAAGTCTGCAATATTAAGGAAAGAAATCCTGCAGACACACTCTGCCCAATGAAGGGTCTCAAATAGATATTTATTACTGAACACCAGAGACGAAGGAAGAGCTTAATTTCTGGTCCCAAAACACCGATCACTCTTACCCACCTCTAACGTGCGACTGCCCTCTTCCTAAAACCATGAAGTGACACCAGGCCGCTGATTATTGCCCAGTCTCTCCTCCCCACTGACTGTATCTGCAATCTGTTCCTCCTCCCCCTAACCAAACGAGGCAAACAAAGCTCAGGGTCTTTGTGAAACTCAAGGCTGGAGTGTGCAGGCACTCTGGAGAGGGGGATGGGCATTTTAAAATTGAAGGAGGAGGGGGAGGTGGCAGTAATATCACACACTGGGCTGAGGGGTGGCAGATGGAGTTTAGTTTGAATTAATACGAGGCATTGGATTTGGTAAATCAAACAACAGCAGGATCTATACAATTAAAAGCAGGGCCTTTGGCAATGTTGTAGAACAGAAACCTAGGCCGTCAGATTTAATTCTTTAAAATTTGCATCTCATATAGATAGCGTGGTTAAGAAGGTGTTTGGCATACTTGTCTTCATTGATCAGACCTTTGAGTATCAGAATTGGGACGTCATGTTGTGGTTGTACAGGGTATTGGTGAGACCTCTACTGGACTACTGTGTCCAGTCTGGTCATCCTACCCGCTCATTCCATAGGCACACCACCCTCTGGGTGAAAAAGCTGCCCCTTAGGTCACTTTTAAATGTTTCCCCTCTCACCTTAAGCTGATGTCCGCTAGTTTTGGTCTCCCCGTACCCTAAGAAAATACCTTGACTATTCACTTTGATATTACTGACGTTGATATTATTAATCTGGAGAGGATTCAGAAGAGATTAACCTAGATGTTGCTGGGAAAGGAGGGATTGAGCTAGGCTCGGATTTTTTTCACTGAAGAATATGAGATTAAGCAGTAACTTTACAGAGGTTTATAAAATAATGGGGGGTACAGAGAAGCTGAAGGGAGGGCTGATGTCTTTTCCCTAGAGTTGGGGATTCAAAACTGAGGGATATTTTAAGTTGCGAGGTAAAATGATTCACAAATGTCACGAGAGGTAATTATTTTCGACCGAATCTGGCTTGTGTGTGGAATGAACTTCCAGAGGAAGTGGTGAAAGCAGGGACAGTTACAACATTTAAAGGACATTTAGATCAGTCCATGGATAAGACATCAGTTTGGATGGTGCTGTGAGCAGCTGCCCTCTCCCTCCCCCTCTCTGAATGAATCCCTGTTGGTTTTCACCCTCTGCCAATGTCTGTGCAGTGGTGTGTGGAGGCCAGCAGAGGGTGGCATTGTATCACTTTAAGCACCACAGAGACTGCCAGACCTGCCCCATACAGAGACACACAGATACACACAGCAATTGTTAGGACACAACATTGAGCTCATCTGGTAATATAAACTAAACATAAAGAAATGGTCAATTGGCCTTGTAAACTGTTAAAATATGAGTGACAGATGACTCCCAAATTCCACTGTTTAAATAAAAACATCAATTTATTTTATTAACTCTGAAACTGAACATTTTACATCAACTATTCACAACTCTGAGACCCCCTTTCTTTAACTGCTTATTACCCTACTCCAACTCTACAGTAATGTACTGTTTCAAAAAGACACTTATTAAAATTACATAAACGTAATTTCAAAACCACACAGCAGCTTTTGTTTCATCTGACCTCACATCAAGATCCTTTTTTCCCATCTTTCCTGGGAAGACTGGCTCATGTTACAGGATGCTATCGAAGTGTCTACATTTCAGCATTATGCAACCTGGGAACACATCCTTCCATGACACTGTCTCTCAGTCTTCCCCTCTCTGTCTATACCCCAAACCCCTCCCATGTGGTGAGTTTTAAACTGATTCCCCCACCATCTCTCTCTGGCAGTGATGTTCACACCCACAGCACCCCTTGTCATGGCAAGAATGGAGATATGGAGCTGTAAATGGATGGAAGCTGCACATCCTGTCACTTCCAGCCCGGGCTGCAAGTTTCCCCACACTGGGCAGGGAACTAACACAGTGTAAAAGAGCAATGCACTGGGGTGGTGTACAGAGCTCTACATGCTGGGAGGGTAACTGCTCCTGGTTTACAGATCAATGTACTGGGGTGGGGTACACAGTCCTACATGCTGGGAGGGTAACTGCTCCTGGTTTACAGATCAATGTACTGGGGTGGGGTACACAGTTCTACATGCTGGGAGGGTAACTGCTCCTGGGTTACAGATCATTGCACTGGGGTGGGGTACACAGTCCTACTTACTGGGAGGGTAACTGCTCCTGGTTTACACAACAATGCACTGGGGTGGAGTACACAGTCCTACATGCTGGGAAGGTAACTGCTCCTGTTTTACAGATCATTACACTGGGGTGGTGTACATAGTCCTACATGCTGGGAGGGTAACTGCTCCTGGGTTACAGATCAATGCACTGGGGTGGGGTACACAGTCCTACATGCTGGGAGGGTAACTGCTCCTGGGTTACAGATCAATGCACTGGGGTGGTGTACACAGTCCTACATGCTGGGAGTGTAACTGCTTCTGTATTACGGATCAATGTACTGGGATGGGGTACACAGTCCTACATGCTGGGAGGGTAACTGCTCCTGGTTTACAGATCAATGTACAGGGGTGGTGTACACAGTCCTACATGCTGGGAGGGTAACTGCTCCTGGGTTACAGATCAATGCACTGGGGTGGTGTACACAGTCCTACATGCTGGGAGGGTAACTGCTTCTGTATTACGGATCAATGTACTGGGATGGGGTACACAGTCCTACATGCTGGGAGGGTAACTGCTCCTGGTTTACAGATCAATGTAGAGGAGTGGTGTACACAGTCCTACATGCTGGGAGGGTAACTGCTCCTGGGTTACAGATCAATGCACTGGGGTGGTGTACACAGTCCTACATGCTGTGAGAATAACTGTTCCTGGGTTACAGATTAATTCCCGTGCGATCACTGCACATCCTGCTGTGTTGGTCAGACTGTCTGCGGTTTATAGATAATGCAATGATGTGGTCAGTGCAGCTCCCCACGCTGGATGGATATGTGGCCTTTGCACAGTACACCATGTTGGTGGGGTGGATAGGGGGGGAAGTTCATGGACAGGTCAAGGAATTCCTCAGAACGTTCTGTCCCCAACATTCTATAACTGACATTCCCCGGAACGTTCTGTCCCTGACATTCTATAACTGACATTCGCCGGAATGTTCTGTCCCCAACATTCTATAACTGACATTCCCGGAACGTTCTGTCCCGACATTCTATAACTGACATTCCCTGGAACGTTCTGTCCCCAACATTTTATAACTGACATTCCCGGAACGTTCTGTCCCCAACATTCTGTAACTGACATTCCCCGGAACGTTCTGTCCCTAACATTCTATAACTGACATTCCCCGGAACGTTCTGTCCCCAACATTCTATAACTGCCATTCCCCGGAAAGTTCTGTCCCTGACATTGTTTGTGAACGGCCGGACGTCAGTGAATTGAACAAACGATAAGATTCCGAGGGAAGAGATCCCGTTCCAGGGAGAAGGAGACACTGTTCCGAAGGCCCCTCAGGCAGTTAAAGGGGTGAATACGTTTTCCCTGCGTTTACATTTCTTCCCGACAAAGGATCGACCACAATTTAGACCAAAACACAGAAATTCCCAAACTCCGTTTGTCTTCTGGAAACTGGGAGAGAATCCTTCAGGACAGCAGTGTTTCCACCCTCCGTATTAGGAACTGGGAAGGAGTGACCTGTGTCTGCTCTCGAGTGATCGAGTGTGTGGGAATGTTCTAGAAAACCATCTGTCCTTATGGATGTGTCTCTGTGTGTTTGGGGAGGGAGGGTTTCTTGTGGTTTATGTCACATTTTTGTCAGTAATTCCGACCTTCCCATTTGTTATTCGAGTTCCAATTATTTTAATAAATCCCTGAATACAGGGACACATTTGAAAATCTCACTGGGTCCCCGATCAAATGGGTCCCTTTGCCTCCAGGCTGATGGATAATGGGTTTGTTTTCCTTCCTCACAGTTAACGTAGTGACCATCTACGTCCTGCTTTATAAAGATTGTGGATTGTCTCAATGTGTCAGACGTTACCTGGGGGCCATGGCAGCGGCGGATCTCCAGGTCATTATCGTCGACCTGATCCTGAGACACATTCCCATTGTTTATCGGGAACAGTTTTATTTCCTGAGGGACTCCGTCCCCGTGTGTAATATCCACGCCGTCCTGCTTTATGCAGCCACTGACTGCTCTGTCTGGTTCACCGTCACTTTCACCTTTGATCGGTTTGTGGCCATTTGTTGCCAGAAGCTGAAAAGTAAATATTGCAGTGAGAAAACGGCGTCTGTGGTTCTAGGAGCAGTGACTGTGCTGAGCTGTTTAAAGAACATTTTCTGGTATTTTATGCTCATGGCTCAGTATCGGCTGGAGAACCGCCCCTGGTTTTGTGAGGTAACAGACGCTGTTCGAGTCTCCATTGTCTGGGTCACAATCGAGCTCCTCCACCACATTCTAACCCCGTGTGTCCCATTTCTCCTGATTCTGCTGCTCAATGTTCTCACCGTCAGACACATTTTAGTGACCAGCAGAGCCCGCAGGAGACTCCGCGCTCACACCAATGGGGACGCTCAGTCTGACACTGAAATGAGAAACCGAAAAAAATCCATCATTTTACTGTTTGTGATCTCGGCCAATTTCATCCTGTTATGGTCAACGTTCATGCTGTATTCTATATGGAGACGGGTATGGTATTTTGGGTATCAGTCTGTGTATCTCCGTCCCTTTGTGCGGGAATTGGGCTTCATGCTGCAGCTCCTCAGTTGCTGCACAAACACCGCGATTTATGCGGTGACCCAGACTAAGTTCAGGCAGCAGCTGAAGAATGTGCTGAAATATCCCTTCATCCAAATCCATCCATCCATCAAATTCCCTCATTAATCACACCATCCGGGATTTTCTCATTTCAGTTCAGTGTTTCAGCGATGGAGCAGCCTGTCGCTATGGTAACAGACTGAGGGTAGCGCTGGTTTGTCCATCCTTATCCCACAGGGGGGTAACAGGGAAACATTTCAATGTATCTCACAACTCAGGGGCCAGTGAGAAAAGGCAACATCCCACTGACTGTATCCATCACTGCCATTTGTAAACAATAAAAATGTTGATTAAAACGTGCCGAGCAGCAGAGTTACCGATGTTGTTGTGTGTCTTTGTGTTGGAGACGCTGAGCTGGAGAGACACAGACTCAGCCTCAAGTCCTGGTTTTCAGGGAAGGGGAGGGCACCGCGCCCTGAGCTCAGGAGCTGGGTTTAACTCCCTCTATCCCCCAATCCAACCTGGCCTCCCCATTTCCTATCCCCCACTCTTCCTCCTCAATTCTCTCCCTCTCTCTCTTCCAGCACTTCTCCTCTTCATTCTCCTTCATCCCCCTCTCTCACACACACCCCCAAAACTGGTTTCTCCACCTGCCTCCATTCTTCCCTCTCCCCTCCCCTCACTCTCTCTCTCTTGCCGCCTCTGTCTCCCTTCTGCAATTCCATCTCTACCACATTTCCCCCCTTCTCCCATATCCCATCCCCACCATCGCACACGCAGCCTCATCACCAACCCCCTCGTCTCTGGGTCAGAGGAGAAGGGAAGGACCAGGGAGACAGTGTGTGGCAGATAGACAGGGAGGGAGGGAGAGAGGTTCAGCCGAAGAGAAACGGAAGGAGGTGGAAAAAGAGAGAGAGTCACCGAGGAAGCGGCATCTAGAGTGAGAGAAGGTGGAGAGAGAGTGAAGGGCAGGGAGAGAGAGGGGCAAGAGAGAGATAGGGTGAGGAAAAGAAAGAGAGATACACGGGAGGAGATAATGAGAGTGAGGGTTGGGAGAGAGAGTGGGCGAGAGAAAGTGTGAGACTGAGAGAGGGGTGAGGGAGGGGGCAAGAGAGAAAGGGAGAGAGAGAGAGACAGGACGAGAGAGAGAGAGACGGGACGGGATGAGGGACAAAGCGAGGGCGAGAGAGAGAAATGGTGAGAGAGAGCAAGGGCAAAAAGGAGAGAGGAGTGTGAGGTAGGTGGTCGAGAGAGAGGGGGGCAGGAGAGAGAGAAACGGTGGGAGCGACCGTGAGGGAGCAAGAGAGGACGAGACAAAGCGAGAGAGAGAGAGGGAGAGAGTGAGCAAGGGACAGATAGAGGGGCGTGAGAGAGAGAGAGACGGGCGAGAGAGAGCGACAGGGAGAGGGGTGAGAGAGGAAAAGAGGTTGCGAGAATGAGAGAGAGGGGATGAGAGAGCGGGAATGAGGGAGAGAGTTTGTGAGAGAAATGGGGGGAGAGTGAGAGAGAGGCGACTAGCGAGTGAAAGAGATGAGAGAGAGGGGGGCGTGAAAGAGAGAGATTGAAAGAGACAGAGAGAGAGGGGCGTAGGGAGACAGAGGACGCGGGAGTGGGAGGGAGGGTCGTGAGAGACAGAGAGAGAGGGAGAGCGAGAGAGAGAGAGAGATGAGAGAGGGCGACGGGGTTGAGAGAGGAAGAGAGGGTGCGAGAGCGAGAGTGAGATGGGATGAGAGCGCAAAGGAGGGAGAGATGTGTCGAGAGAGAGAGAGGGCAAGAGTGATAGGGGGGAGTGAGAGATGGCGACAGGGAGAGGATGACAGAGAGAGAAGCCATAATGAGAGAAAGAGTCGCAGAGAGATGAAGAAAGGAGGTGAGCAAGGGGGAGAGTGTGTGCACGGGAGAGACAGCGAGAGAAAGAGGAGGCGAGAGAGAGAGAGCTCAAGATGGAGGGAGAGAGGGGGCAGATACAAGAGAGAGTGCCAGAGAGAGAGGGAGAGAGATGGTCGAGAGAGAGAGGATTGATAGAGAGAGAGAGAAGGGGGCGGGATAGAGAGAGAGGGCTACAGAGAAAGAGAGGGGGAGGTGAGAGAGAGAGGCTGCGAGAGAGGGAGAGGGAGCGAGAGATTGGGGAGAGCAAAATGGAGAAATGGGGCAAGTGAGAGGTAGAGAGATGACAGAGAGAGAGAGAGAGTAAGAGTGAGAGAGAAGAGGTGAGAGAGGGAGGGAGGACTGAGAGAGAGGAAGAGGGAGACAGACAGACAGACAGACAGACAGAGCACGAGTGAGCGAGCGAGAGAGAAAGTGAGATGAGCGAGAGAGGGGAGCAAGAGAGAGGGAGAGTGAGAGCGTGAGAGAGGGTGAGAGCGCAAGAGAGAGAGAGGAAGAGTGAGAGAGATATAGGAAGAGTAAGAGAGAGGATGCGAGTGTGGGAGGGGGACAGAGAGAGGGATAGAGAGAGAGAGTGGGAGAGAGACAGACAGCAAAAGAGAGGGGAGGCGAATGAGAGAGAGATGGATGAAAGAGAGGGCACGAGAGAGACAGAAGGCAAGAGAGGGAGGGAGAGCTGAGAGAGACAGACAGTGTGACAGAGAGAGGTAATGAGAGGGGGTGAGAGATGGGACGATGGTGGGAGGGAGGGGGACGACGGGGGGAGATATGGAGATGATGGGGCGAGAGAGAGGAAACGATGGGGGAGAGAGAGGGGAAAGAGAGGGAGAGAGAGGGGGAAAGAGTGGGGACGAGAGGGGGAGGTAGCGGACGAGGGGGGAGAGAGGGGTAAAGAGCGGGGATGAGAGAGGGGAGAGAGAGGGGATGAGAGAGGACGAGAGAGGTGAGAGAGAGGGGAGAGGGAGGTGATGAGAGGGGTGGAATGAGGGGATTAGAGGGGGAGAGAGGGGACGAGAAAGGGAGAGAGAGGGGGCGAGAGAGGGAGAGAGAGGGAACAAGAGAGGAAGAGAGAGGGGAAGACAGAGGGGGAGAGAGATTATGAGAGGGGGTGGGGGAAGAGAGGAGGGGACGATGGGGGAGAGGGGGGTCAGCGGGGGAGAGAGGGGGAGAGAGAGGGTAAGAGAGGTGGGACAAGAGGTGGAGAGAGAGAGAGAGGACGAGTGCGGAGAGAGAGGGGACGAGAGAGGGAGAGAGGGGGGAGGGAGAGAGAGGGGAGGAGAGAGGGAGAAAGAGGGGAGGAGAGAGGGGGAGAAAGGGGTGGGAGGGAGAGGGGAGGAGAGAGGGAGAGAGAGGAGACAAGAGGCGAGAGACAGGGATGGGGGTGAGAGAGAAAGGACGATAAGGGATGAGAGAGAGGACGATGTGGAAGAGAGAGGGGCGATGGCGGGTGGGAGAGGGCATGAGGGGGAGAGAGCTGATGAGAGGGGTTAGTGAGGGGACAAGAGGGGGAGAGAGAGAGGGGACGATGGGGGAGAGGGGGCAGTGAGGGGGGAGAGAGGGGCGAGAGAGAGGACAGGAGAGGTGGGACAAGAGGGGGAGAGAGAGAGGACGATGGTGGAGAGAGAAGGGACGAGAGAGGTAAAGAGAGGGGAGGGAGAGAGAGGGGAGGAGAGAGGGACAGAGAGGATACAAGAGGGGAGAGGGGGGATGGGGTGAGAGAGAAGGGTCGATGGGGGAGAGAGAGGGGATGACAGGGGGAGAGAGGGGGGAGAGAGAGGGAGAGAGATGGGAGGATGGGGAAAGAGAGGGGATGATGGGGGAGAGAGAGGGGACGAGAGGTGGAGAGAGCAGGTACGATGGGGGTGACGGGGAGAGAGAGGGAGATAGAGGGGACGGGAATGGGAGAGAGGGGGAGGGAGAGGGGACGAAAGAGGGGAGAGCGATTGGATGAGAGGGGGAGACAGGGGACGAGAGAGGGGAGAGAGAGAGATGACGTGAGGGGGAGAGAGAGTGGACCAGAGAGAGGGGAAGAGAGACGGGGAGAGAGGTGATGAGAGGGGGGAGCGAGTGGACGAGAGGAGAGAGAGAGAGGGGACGAGAGAAGAAGAGAGAAGGGACAATGGGGGGAGAGTGGAGGAGTGAGAGGGGGAGAGAGGGGGGAGGGAGAATGTAACAGAAGTGAGGCAAGAGGGGAGAGAGAGAGGACGAGAGTGGAGAGAGAGGATTGAGAGAGGGAGAGAGGGGGGAGGGAGAGAGGGGAGTAGAGAGGGTTAGAGAGTGGAAGAGAGGGGAGAGAGAGTGTACGGGTGTGAGAGAGAACGGACGATAGGGGAGAGAGGGGCGGAGAGGGGGAGAGAGAGGGGATGATGGGGAAGAGAGAGGGGACGAGGGGGGCTGAGAGAGGGGACGGTGGGGGTGATCAGGAGAGAGAGGGAGAGAGAGGCGATGAGAGGGGGAGAGACGGGACGAGAGAGGGGAGAGAGAGGTGACAAGAGGGCGAGAGAGAGGAGACGAGAGAGAGAGGGGGGAAGTTGTGGGGGAGAGAGGTGATGAGATGGGGAGCGAGGGGAAGAGAGGAGGGGAGAGAGTGGACGAGAGAAGCAGAGAGAGGGGACGATGGGGGGACAGTGGGGGAGTGAGAGGGGGAGAGTGGGGGGACAGAGAGGGTAAGAGAGGTGGGACAAGAGGGGGAGAGAGATGACGAGGGTGGAGAGAGAGGGTCGAGAGAGGGAGTTGCGGAGGGAGACAGAGGGGAGGAGAGAGGTGAGAGAGAGGTGACGAGAGGGGAGGGAGTGGATGGGTGTGAGAGAGAAGGGACGATAGGGGGAGAGAGAGGGGACGAGAGTGGGAGAGAGAGGGGTGGATGGGAGAGAGACAAGGAATGATGGGGGAGAGAGGGGGACGAGTGAGGAAGAGTGCGGGGACGATGGGGGTGATGGGGAGAGAGAGGAAAGGTCGGGGACGAGAGAGGGGAGAGAGAGGGGATAAGAGGGGGAGAGAGGGGAGTGAGAGGGGTGAGAGAGAGGGTAATAGATGTGGGACAAGAGGGGGAGAGAGAGAGGACGAGTGTGGAGAGAGAGGGGACGAAGGGGGGAGAGGGGGGAGTGAGGGGGAGAGAGGGAGGAGAGAGAGGTGAAGAGAGGTGGGACAAGAGTGGGAGAGAGAGAGAGGACGAGTGTGGAGAGAGATGGGACGAGATAGGGAGAGAGGGGGGAGGGACAGAGAGGGGAGGAGAGAGAGAGAGAGAGAGACCGGACAAGGGGGGAGAGAGAGGGGGTGGGGGTGAGAGAGAATGGACGATAGGGGATGAGAGAGGGGACGATGGGGAAGAGAGACGGGCGATGGGGGGAAAGAGAGGGCATGAGAGGGGGAGAGAGGTGATGAGAGAGGGAGAGAGTGGACGATGGGGGTAGAGAGAGGGGAGAGAGAGAGGGAGAGAGGGGGTAGAGAGGGATGATGGCAGTAGAGAGAGGGGATGAGAGAGGGAGAAAGGGGAGAGAGGGGGACGAGAGAGGTGATAGGGAGGAGAGAGAGACGGAGAGAGGGGAAGAGAGAGGGGAGAGAGGTGATGAGAGGGGGTAGTGAGGGGACGAGAGGGAGAGAGAGAGGGGACGATGGGGGGAGGGGGGCAGTGAGGGGGAGAGAGGGGCGAGAGAGAGGGCAAAAGAGGTGGGACAAGAGGAGGAGAGAGAGAGGACGAGTGTGGAGAGAGAGGGGACGAGAGAGGGAAAGAGAGGGGAGGGAGAGAGAGGATAGGAGAGAGGGACAGAGAGGATACAAGAGGGGAGAGGGGGTGTAGGGTGTAGTGTAATTTTTAAACGGTTAGCTGCCTTTTAGTCTTTTCTACTTCATAGTAAACACAAGCATGTAGGGGGTAGACGGTTAGCTGCCTTTTAGTCTTTTCTACCTCATAGTAAACACAAGCAGACACTCGAAACTGTTGCCGGACCTCCCCCACGTTTATATGAATGAAACAGTTGTAACAGCTTTCCTCGATAGTTGAGAGACCGCCCTTAACCACAGTTGTACAACATCATCCATATTAGGGAAGAACGGGAAGCTCAAACACTGATTGGCCAAGTGAAGAACAAAATAATCGCAGGCACCAGAACCCAAATAAAGAAAACAGTGGGGAATCCTAGCACTCGTTGGTCAAGGCAGCAGGAGTAGACCCAGCCCACATATACATGTATATAATGCGTGGAGATTACTATGCTTGTGTGTGTGTACCTTTGGGAACAGCACCCGACTTTGCAAAGTTGAATGAAAAAGTTTTGGACAGACTCCTCCGTGTCTTTGTTCCTGGGAAGGGAAATAAAAAGTGCCGTAGATGGGGCTGGATAGCCACTTATCTCGCACAATTGGGGGCTCTTCCGGGATGAAATAATTATTGCCGGGGGGGGCAGTCTCTTCGGCTCACGGATCAAGCCTGATTACAACAAAGACGCGTCTAGTATATATTTATACTTCTCACTGATCAGCTTGGTCCGTCGGCCGTCGGCCAAGAGAGGATGTGACCCGGCTCATTTAAAAATAATTTTGAATCCTGGAAAAGGAACACACGGACGAGTGCTGGGATGACCGGTTAGTGACTATACACGGGGGTACACACATTTAAAAAGGCCAGACAACTCCGTGCACGGATCAAGGTAAGAGATTCTTTTGTTCTTCCTTGTTGGCCGCGTGGTTTTGACGGTCATCTGTGAAAACGCTTTGGGCGTTTAAGACCAGGACTGAAGATAAACCACGGGAAATTGTGGTTTTGACGGTCATCTGTGAAAACGCTTTGGGCGTTTAAGACCAGGACTGAAGATAAACCACGGGAAATTGTGGTTTTGACGGTCATCTGTGAAAACGCTTTGGGCGTTTAAGACCAGGACCGAAGATAAACCATGTGAAATCAGACTTCTAAGGAAAAGTCAGGGAAGACTGCAAATGGGAAAGAAATACCCCCCGATAGTCCATTAGGTCGGAAGTTAAGTCTATGGACGGACAGTAGTAGAACGAAGGACTTAAAGAAAGAGACCATGATAAAATATTGTTGTTTTATATGGACCAAAGAACCTATCCGCGCCCCCTCGGTAGTTTGGCCCGAGTATGGGTCTGATGAAGACTGGGTGTGTCAAATCCTAAATGTATATATTAACAGAAAACAACCGTTTGACCCAGAGGAGAGCAAATATGCCGCCGCCTGGTTGGCGGGCGACGGCGAGAGTCCCACGTGTCTCTATCCTCTGATTCCCCAAACAGACCCAAGGAAACCCCAGAAGTCTTGGGACATCCTCACCGACGGTTTGCCACTGTCTTCCCAGCCCCCCGTATATACCACCCGCGCACGACCAGGCGTCCAGCGCGGACCTCCCTCCTGCGACGGATAATTCCGAGTCCCAGCAGGCTACGACCAGTGAGGAAGGGACTGCTGGGGGAGGGGGGGGCACAGGAGGGTGGCAGAACTCACCCCAGGCACTAGGAAATCAGTCCGACTCGAGATGCGGAGAGGTCGAGAAGAGGGATTGAGAGCTGGGAGGAGTGACAATATTGAACAGCTGAACCCCTTACGAGAGGTGCCGTTTGGGAATGAACGGACCGGGTTCGTAGTACAACCTTTAAATTCTGGGGATATCCTGCAACTCCGTAATGAACTACCCCGTCTACTGGACGACCCCGTCAGTGTGGGAATACAACTGGACCAATTTCTGGGGCCCAGTATATATACATGGGCTGAACTGCAGGCCTTGATGAGAATACTATTTAATTACGATGAAATTGTTATGATCCGGAATAGTGCAATGGCCATTTGGGATAGGGAGCATCAGGACGGCCCTCAGCGTGGAGAGCAGAAGTACCCCTTAGAGGACCCCCAGTGGGATCATAACGACGTGGGGGGAAGGGCCAATATGACAGACCTCAGAAGCCTTATAATCAGGGGGATCCAAACCTGCATGCCCAAACAGCGGAATTTAGCAAAAGCATTTGAAGTTGGACAGAAAAAGGATGAATCCCCGAGTGAGTTTTTAGACCGTTTGCGGGAGTCCATGCGAAAGTATTCAGGTTTAGACCCCGATGGGGAAATAGGCAAGAGCATGCTTAAGGTGCACTTTGTGACTAAGTCATGGCCTGACATTCAGAAGAAATTACAGAAAGTGGAGGATTGGTCTGAAAAGGATGTTGCAGAATTATTACGGGAAGCACAGAAGGTGTACGTTCAGAGGGATGTAATAAGGGAGAAACATAAGACAAAAATGATGGTGGCAGCCGTACGGGAAGCTTGTAAGTCCACCGGAATGGGGGAGGGAGATTATGGGGTGGAAAGAGGAACGTCGAAGAAAAGTTGGAGAGGGAGAGAAGCGAGACGGGGCAGAAGTGAGAGAGGAGGATCTTATGGAATTGAGCGCCCTCAGAAGGCCGGATGTTACCATTGCGGGAAACTGGGACACTTCAAAAGGGATTGTCCCGAGTTTAAAAGGGAAAGAGAAGGGATGTATGAAATGGAGTGGGAACAAATGGATTAGGGAAGTCAGGGGAGGATCGGAACACGGGCCTACCAAGAACCCCTGGTAAATTTACGGGTGGGCCCATTTAGACAAGATGTTACCTTCTTAGTTGACACAGGCGCTGGCAGGTCCTCAATTCCCCTCCATCCGAGGGGGGTTGGCTTCCAAGCTAAAACATTAAACATTTCAGGAGTTAAGGGTGGGGTTTTTAATGCGAAAATATTCGAACCATTACCCTTGCGGCTGGAGGAGGAGGAGCTCCAGGTGGAACTCCTTCACCTCCCCCATCTTCCCTATGGGTTGTTGGGACGGGATTTGATAGTCCGTTTTGGATTGCGAATAGAAGTGGGAGAAGAGGAAGAATTAGCCGTTACCATGTCATACCTTAGTGAGTCCCGATTGACAGAGATAGACCCTAGGGTTTGGGTCGCCAAAGGGAACCGGGGAGGACTCGCATTTCGACCTGTGGAGGTAAAATTAAAGCCCCAGAGCCCCGACGTCAGAGTGCGCCAATACCCCATCTCTTGGGAAGGGAGGCAGGGCCTGAAGACAGTTTTGGAAGACCTAATAAAAGATGGATTGGTAGAGCCCTGTATGTCACGATACAATTCCCCCATCCTGCCGGTCCGGAAGTCGGATGGGAGCTACCGAATGGTCCAAGACCTAAGGGAAGTAAATAAAATTGTCCAAGTACGGCACCCTGTGGTACCGAACCCATACACTATTCTGGGGCGAATCCCCCCGGACCACGGCTGGTTTAGTGTTATAGACTTAAAGGATGCCTTCTGGGCGTGTCCCCTGGACAAGGACAGTAGGGATCTTTTTGCTTTTGAATGGGAGGATCCTGATACTGGCAGAAAACAACAGTACAGGTGGACCGTACTCCCCCAAGGATTCACTGAGTCCCCGATTCTGCTCGGGCAGATTCTGGAGCAATTATTGGAGGGACTAACCTTGTCCCCGGCCCTTAAGCTTATACAATACGTGGACGATCTCCTTTTATCCGGACCGGTGGAGGAGGACGTCCTACTTGGGACTAATGCCCTGTTAAATTACCTAGCTGAGAAGGGGTTAAGAGTGAGTCAGAAGAAGCTCCAATATGTCGAGAAAGAGGTTAAGTACCTAGGACACTTGATAAGCCAGGGACAGAAACGAATAAGTCTGGAAAGAGTGCGGGCAATAATCGAACTAGGCCTCCCAACGACCAAGAGGGAGTTGCGGATGTTCTTGGGACTCTTAGGCTATTGTCGGTTATGGATATACGACTATGCCCCCCTTACTAAAGACTTGTACCTAAAACTCATTGAGGAGGCACCCAACAGAATAAAATGGGAGGAGGAGGAGAAAAAGTTAATTGAAATCCTAAAAGGAAAATTGATGGCCGCACCTGTTTTAAGCTTGCCGGATTTTAGTAAGACATTTCGCCTCTTTGTGAACTCCAGAAAGGGAACCGCTCTTGGAGTATTGACCCAGGACCGGGGGGGGGGGGGGGGGGGGGGGGGGGGTAAAAGGAAGCCCGTGGCTTTCCTGTCAAAAATTCTGGATCCAGTCTCCCGAGGGTGGCTGGAGTGTGTCCAAGCGGTGGCAGCCACGGCAAAGCTGGTAGAGGAAAGCAGGAAGTTGACTTTCGGGGCCCCCTTGACAGTCACTGCTCCCCACCAGGTTAGAACTATTCTGAATCAGAAGGCCGGGAGGTGGCTGACTGACTCGAGGATTCTGAAATATGAAGCCATATTGTTAGACCGAGAAGACCTCCGAATAGAAGTCGGGGGCTGCCAGAACCCTGCGGACTTTCTTTGGAAAGGGGAAGGGGAGGAGGAACTGGAACACTGCTGTTCAGACATAATAGAGTACCAGAGTAAAGTGAGGGAAGATCTGAGGGATACCCCCTTACATGCAGGTAGGCGGTGGTACATTGACGGGTCCTCTCGAGTGACAGATGGGAAGAGACACAACGGTTATGCAGTCATTAGTGAGACTGGTTGGGAATTAGTGGAAAGTGGACGGCTACCGAATGCCTGGTCGGCACAAACGTGCGAATTGTACGCCTTGCACCGGGCTCTGAGGAATTTAAAGGGAATAGCCGGGACAATCTACACTGACTCTAAGTATGCCTTTGGGGTAGTACACACCTTTGGGAAGATCTGGAAAGAAAGGGGAATGATAAATAGTAGAGGAAAGGAGTTGGTCCACGAGGAACTAGTAGCCATGATCTTGGAGGATTTGTTGCTGCCACAAGAGATTGCTGTAGTACATGTGAAAGGACACCAGAAAGACGATAAAATAGAGACCCTGGGGAATCAATTGGCAGATGAACAGGCAAAATTGGCTGGGATGGGGAAGGAAGTAATAAACTGCCTGGTAAGGATTCCACAGATATCCGAAATTACCGAAGTGCCCACGTTTACTGACAAAGAAGAAACTCTTCTCGCGTCTCTGGGGGGTACAAAGGATAGGGAAGGCAAGTGAACCTTACCCGATGGCCGCCAGCTACTAAATCGACCGTTGACGCGGGACATTATTGCCCGTTTACACCAAGGGGGTCACTGGGGCGCCCAGGCACTGTGCGATGCCTTCCTGCGCCGATATGCTCACCCTGGTCTGTACACGGTAGCCAAGCAGGTCACAGGAGATTGCATAACATGTCGAAAGATTAACAAAAGGGGACTGCAGCAGCATGCAAGACAAGCTGGTAGGAGTCCGGCCTATAGGCCGTTTGAGTATATCCAGGTAGATTACACTGAGCTCCCCCCCATAGGTCGCCTGAAGTATCTATTAGTAGTGGTAGATCACCTGACAGGATGGGTGGAAGCTTTCCCCACTACCACGGCAACGGCAACTCAGGTTAGCAAGATTCAACTCGAGCAAATCATCCCACGATTTGGGCTACCCCGCGCTATTGACTCTGACCAGGGGAGCCACTTCACCTCGACCGTCCTCCAGAATGTAGTGCAAGCAATGGGGATTGACTGGGATTTGCACACCCCCTGGCATCCCTCCTCCTCGGGCAAGGTCGAAAGAATGAACCAGACCATCAAAAAGCAGCTAACCAAGCTCACTAGTGAAATCGGCCTGCCTTGGACCAAATGCCTACCCCTTGCCCTGTTGCAAATTCGCAGCCAGCCAAGGCGGGATTTGGGCGTCTCCCCTTTCGAAATGTTATTTGGCCTCCCGTTCCATGGGCCGAAGGGGGAACCTCCTGTATTTGAGTCTCGGGATATGTTTGTGCAAAAATATGTGGTGGCTCTGGGGTCTGCTCTATCTCGTTTACGCCAACAGGGACTTTTGGCACAGACGCCGCCGCTCGAGTTTGCGGTGCACACCGTCAAGCCAGGTCAGTGGGTCCTGATTAAAAGCTGGAAGCAACGTACCCTCGACCCAACTTGGGACGGTCCCTTCCTGGTACTTTTGACGACCGAAACGGCTGTCCGTACGGCCGAAAAGGGCTGGACACATTACACTCGAGTCAAGGGACCAGTGCCACAACCGACGGAGGACGAACGAACCTCTCTGACAAAGGCATCTAAGGAACAGAGACTCTGAGAACGAACTAATCGGACTTTGGCGAGTCTAAAGGAACTGTGCCCTCGGGCTACGGGTGTCGCGACAAAATGCGGTCAATCGTATTGTTAACTTGCTATGCCATTATCCTTGGGCTAGGTCATAGTGTGCGTGTTACCCAATTTGGCCTCCGGATGAAACAAATAGAGGACCGTCAGTGGTTCACCATCTCCGTGCTTGCCAACCAATCAACACAGACACTTAGCTTAGACCTATGTGAGTTGGTGCCCTGTAGGACTAAAAGTCAACTGAATCAAACTAAGCAGAATCTAGAGAGAGAAAGGGGATTCCAGGGTCAGACGTTAGTATTACAATTGCATAGTAGGGAAGTCCTAAGTAGGCTTCCAGCCCCCGGGGTCCAGGCTATGGTGTAAGTTGTCCGTGATCCCATCACCCCTGGACGAGATTGTGGGCAGAATCAGTGCAATACGCTTTATCTGACCATAAAGAACTTGGAAAAGAACGAGGCGAGACTTAATAGAACAATACTGGGTATTAGAGTTGGGGGCCAGGCAGAATGGGGGGGGATGCAGCTGTGCTGCACGTATATCACGGTCATTGAAGCTGAATCTGGGGAGCTCATCCACCACTGATAAGCAGGAAAAGATTAGAATAATTGAGACGACGGATTTGGAAAAGACCTTTGAAATAGAAACGGGATACGGGGAGGCGAATGCCTGGATGGAATGGGTCAAATATACTGTGAGGAGCATGAAAAAGAGTGATTGCTACGCATGCACGAGTGCCCGCCCTAACCCTCAGGTGGTCCCATTCCCGCTGGGATGGGAGAAACACCCACGAGCCATGGACTGCATGATAAGGCTGTACCAGGACCGAGAGGCCTGGAACGACCCCACTTGTCGACCCTTGAGTTTGAAATTTCCCCCCGTCAGGTCTGAGGGGGCGCCCCGCCCGCCATCATTCTCAGGGGTAACGGGTACGCACCAGGCCTGCGTCTCTCGGACGGGACTACAGTGGGACGACGATGTGGGGACATTTGACAAGTGCAGCGGATCAATTCGGCTGGTCAATGAAACTACCGGGGGCGGGAATTACTCCCACATTCATGTACCTAGGGCAGACCTCTGGTGGTACTGTGGTGGTAGGGTTCTGCGACCGACCCTGCCCCAAAAATGGACGGGCACTTGTGCGATCGTTCAATTGGCCATCCCATTCACCCTGGTATTCGAAAAACAAGAGCGACCCCGTTCTAGTGGAAGAACTGAGAGAGCTTTGGAGACCTCTTTCGATGATAACATATATTTAGATGCCATAGGGGTCCCCAGGGGTGTTCCTGACGAATACAAGGCTAGGAACCAGATAGCGGCGGGTTTTGAGTCGTCACTGTTCTGGTGGGTGACCATCAATAAGAATGTGGATTGGATTAATTATATTTACTACAATCAGCAGAGGTTCATTAATCATACCCGGGATGCAGTGAAAGGAATAGCAGAACAACTGGACGCCACTAGTAGGATGGCGTGGGAAAATAGGTTGGCCTTAGACATGATGTTGGCAGGGAAGGGGGGTGTTTGTGTCATGATAGGCACTCAGTGCTGCACTTTCATCCCCAACAACAAAGCCCCTGATGGGTCCATCACCCGCGCCCTGGATGGACTCACCACATTGGCGGACGAACTGGCCGAAAACTCGGGCATCGACTCTGGCCTCACGGACTGGTTGGAAGCTTGGTTCGGTAAATGGACGGGGGTGGTCGTTCCCTTTCTTGTCTCATGTATAGTGGTGGCAGGAGTACTCACTGCCCTTGGGTGTTGCGTTATTCCCTGTGTCCGGGGATTAACTCAATGACTGATCGAAACCGCCCTTACTAAGAAGGATGTTCCCTATGGGCAGTTTGATGAACAAGCTCGGGAGTTATTAAATGCCCTGGAGAAGAAACTTACCGTTGAAAAATTACAGGCCGTAAGAAAAGACACGGGGGATTTGTAGGGGGTAGTGTAATTTTTAAGCGGTTAGCTGCCTTTTAGTCTTTTCTACCTCATAGTAAACACAAGCAGACACTCGAAACTGTTGCCGGACCACCCCCACGTTTATATGAATGAAACAATTGTAACAGCTTTCCTCGATAGTTGAGAGACCGCCCTTAACCACAGTTGTACAACATCATCCATATAAGGGAAGAACGGGAAGCTCAAACACTGATTGGCCAAGTGAAGAACAAAATAATCGCAGGCACCAGAACCCAAATAAGGAAAACAGTGTGGAATCCTAGCACTCGTTGGTCAAGGCAGCAGGAGTAGACCCAGCCCACATATACATGTATATAATGCGTGGAGATTACTATGCTTGTGTGTGTGTACCTTTGGGAACAGCACCCGACTTTGCAAAGTTAAATGAAAAAGTTTTGGACAGACTCCTCCGTGTCTTTGTTCCTGGGAAGGGAAATACAAAAGTGCCGTAGATGGGGCTGGATAGCCACTTATCTCGCACAGGGTCAACATTATCATTTCGAATATTCGGTGTACTGATGAGTATACAGGCAGGATATTATTCCACCCTCGCTATTGTTGGTGTTCCTGGTAAGTTTTTCAACCTCTATCTATTTATTAATTACATAGAACATAGAACATACCCCCTGGGGGGTAGGTTTGCTAGCACTCTTCGGGGCGGTTTAAACTAATTTGGCAGGGGGATGGGATCCGGACTTGTAGTCCAGCAAGTAAGCTAGCTGTGTGTCAGGATGTCCAAGACTGTAGGGAGGCTGTGGAGAAGGTAGCACTGACAGGGACTACTTGCGGACACAGAGATGGGCTCAAGTGCGTATACTTCAATTCAAGGAGTATCAAAAATAAGGTGGGTGAACTTAAGGCGTGGATCAGTACCTGGGACTACGATGTTGTGGCCATCACGGAAACATGGATAGATGAGGGACAGGAATGGCTGTTGGAGGTTCCTGGTTACAGATGTTTCAGTAAGATTAGGGAGAGTGGTAAAAAAAGAGGGGGGTGGCATTGATAATTAGAAATGGTATAACGGCTGCAGAAAGGAAGTTTGAGGGGGATCTGCCTCTGGAGGTAGTATGGGCTGAAGTCAGAAATAGGAAAGGTGCAGTCACCTTGTTGGGTGTTTACTAAAGGCCCCCCAATAGCAGCATAGATGTGGAGAAACAGATTGGGATACAGATTTTGGAAAGGTGCAGAAGCCACAGGGTCGTAGTCATGGGCGACTTCAACTTCCCAAATATTGATTGGAAGCTCTTTAGATCAAGTAGATTGGATGGGGCGGTGTTTGTGCAGTGTGTCCAGGAAGCTTTTCTAACGCAGTATGTAGATTGTCCAACCAGAGGGGAGGCCATATTGGATTTGGTACTCGGTAACGAACCAGGACAATTGGTGGGCTTGTTAGTGGGTGAACATTTTGGTGATGGCGACCACAATTCTGTGACTTTCACCTTGGTTATGGAGAGAGATAGGTGCGCACAACAAGGAAGTTTTTACAATTGGGGGAAGGGAAATTACGATGCTGTAAGACAGGATTTGAGGAGCATACGTTGGGAGCATAGGCTGTCAGGGAAGCATGTGGTGGAAATGTGGGACTTTTTCAAGGAGCAGATACGACGTGTCCTTGATATGTATGTACCGATCAGGCAGGAAAGAAATGGTCATGAGAGGGAGCCTTGGTTGACGAGGGAGGTTGAATGTCTAGTAAAGAGGAAGAAGGAGGCTTACATAAGGTTGAGGAAACAAGGTTCAGACAGAGCAGTGGAGGGATACAGGATAGCCAGAAGGGACCTGAAGAAAGGGATTAGGAGAGCAAAGAGAGGGCATGAAAAATCCCTGGCGGATAGGATCAAGGATAACTCCAAGGCATTGTATGCGTATGTGAGAAACCTGAGAATGACGAGAACGAGGGTAGGTCCGATCAAGGACAGTGGTGGGAGATTGTGTATTGAGTCGGAAGAGATAGGAGAGGTCTTGAACAAGTACTTCTCTTCAGTATTTACGAACGAGAGGGACCGTATTGTTGAAGAGGAGAGTGTGAAACGGACTGATAAGCTAGAAGAGATACCTGTTAGGAAGGAAGATGTGTTGGACATTTTGAACAACTTGAGGATAGACAAGTCCCCCGGGCCTGACGGGATATATCCTAGGATTATGTGGGAAGCAAGAGAGGAAATTGCAGTACCGTTGGCAATGATCTTCTCGTCTTCACTGGCAACTGGGGTGGTACCAGGGTACTGGAGATTAGCGAATGTTGTGCACCTGTTCAAAAAAGGGAATAGGGATAACCCCGGGAATTACAGGCCAGTTAGTCTTACTTCTGTGGAAGGCAAAGTAATGGAAAGGGTACTGAGGGATAGGATTTACGAGTATCTGGAAAGACACTGCTTGATTAGGGACAGCCAGCACGGATTTGTGAAGGGTAGATCTTGCCTGACAAGTCTTATTGAATTCTTCGAGGAGGTGACCAAGAATGTGGATGAGGGTAGAGCAGTGGATGTAGTGTACATGGATTTTAGTAAGGCATTTGATAAGGTTCCCCATGGTAGGCTTATGCGGAAAGTCAGGAGGCATGGGATAGAGGGAAATTTGGCCAATTGGATAGAAAACTGGCTAACCGGTCGAAGTCAGAGAGTGGTGGTAGATGGTAAATATTCAGCATGGAGTCCAGTTACAAGTGGAGTTCCGCAGGGATCAGTTCTGGGTCCTCTGCTGTTTGTAATTTTTATTAATGACTTAGATGAGGGAGTCGAAGGGTGGGTCAGTAAATTTGCAGATGATACAAAGATAGGTGGAGTTGTGGACAGTGAGGAGGGCTGTTGTCGGCTGCAGAGGGACTTAGATATGATGCAGAGCTGGGCTGAGGAGTGGCAGATGGAGTTCAACCCTGCCAAGTGTGTGGTTGTCCATTTTGGAAGAACAAATAAGAATGCGGAATACAGGGTTAATGGTAGGGTTCTTGGTCAGGTGGAGGAACAGAGGGATCTTGGGGTCTATGTACATAGATCTTTGAAGGTTGCCACTCAGGTGGATAGAGTTTGTAGGAAGGCCTATGGAGTATTATCATTCATTAGCAGAGGGATTGAATTCAAGAGTCGTGAGGTGATGTTGCAGCTGTACAGGACTTTGGTTAGGTCACATTTGGAGTACTGTGTGCAGTTCTGGTCGCCTCACTTTAGGAAAGATGTGGAAGCTTTGGAGAGGGTGCAGAGAAGATTTACCAGGATGTTGCCTGGAATGGAGAGTAGGTCGTACGAGGATAGGTTGAGAGTTCTCGGCCTTTTCTCGTTGGAACGGCGAAGGATGAGGGGTGACTTGATAGAGGTTTATAAGCTGATCAGAGGAATAGATAGGTAGACAGTCAGAAACTTTTTCCCCGGGTACAACAGAGTGTTACAAGGGGACATAAATTTAAGGTGAAGGGTGGAAGGTATAGGGGAGATGTCAGGGGTGGGTTCTTTACCCAGAGAGTGGTGGGGGCATGGAATGCGCTGCCCGAGGGAGTGGTAGAGTCAGATTCATTGGCGACCTTTAAGCGGCATTTGGATAGGTACATGGATGGGTGCTTAATCTAGGATAGAAGTTCGGCACAACATCGTGGGCCGAAGGGCCTGTTCTGTGCTGTATTGTTCTATGTTCTATGCTGCTTAAAGGTCGCCAATGATTCTGACTCTACCACTCCCACGGGAAGCGCATTCCATGCTCCCAACAATCTCTGGGTAAAGAACCCACCCCTGACATCTCCCCTATTCATTCCACCCTTCACTTTAAATTTATGTCCCCTTGTAACACTCTGTTGTACCCGGGGAAAAAAGTTTCTGACTGTCTACTCTGTCTATTCCCCTGATCAGCTTATAAACCTCTATCAAGTCACCCCTCATCCTTCGCTGTTCCAACGAGAAAAGGCCGAGAACTCTCAACCTATCCTCGTACGACCTATTCTCGATTCCAGGCAACATCCTGGTAAATCTTCTCTGCATCCTCTCCAAAGCTTCCACATCTTTCCTAAAGCGAGGCGACCAGAACTGCACACAGTACTCCAAATGTGGCCTCAGCAACGTCCTGTACAGCTGCAACATCACTTCACGACTCTTGAATTCAATCCCTCTGCTAATGAACGATAATACACCATCGGCCTTCTTACAAACTCTATCCACCTGAGTGGGAACTTTAAAAGATCTATGTACATAGACCCCAAGATCCCTCTGTTACTCCACCTGACTAAGAACCCTACCATTAACCCTGTATTCCGTATTCTTATTTGTTCTTCCAAAATGGACATCCTCACACTTGGCTGGGTTGAACTCCATCTGCCACTCCTCAGCCCAGCTCTGCATCATATCTAAGTCCCTTTGCAAACGACAAATGCCCTCACTGTCCACAACTCCACCTATCTTCGTATCATCTGCAAATTTACTCACCCACCCTTCGACTCCCTCATCCAAGTCATTAATAAAAATTACAAACAGCAGAGGACCCAGAACTGATCCCTGCGGAACTCCACTTGTTACTGGGCTCCAGGCTGATTATTTACCATTTACCAACACTCTGACTTCGACCGGTTAGCCAGTTTTCTATCCAATTGGCCAAATTTCCCTCTATCCCATGCCTCCTGACTTTCCGCATAAGCCTACCATGGGGAACCTTATCAAATGCCTTACTAAAATCCATGTACACTACATCCACTGCTCTACCCTCATCCACATGCTTGATCACCTCCTCGAAGAATTCAATAAGACTTGTCAGGCAAGATCTACCCTTCACAAATCCGTGCTGGCTGTCCCTAATCAAGCAGTGTCTTTCCAGATACTCGTAAATCCTAACCCTCAGTACCCTTTCCATTACTTTGCCTACTACAGAAGTAAGACTAACTGGACTGTAATTCCCGGGGTTATCCCTATTCCCTTTTTTGAACAACGGCACAACATTCGCTACTCTCCAGTCCCCTGGTACAACCCCGGTTGAAAGTGAAGACGAGAAGTTCATTGCCAACGGTACTGCAATTTACTCTCTTGCTTCCCACATAATCCTAGGATATATCCAGTCAGGCCCGGGGGACTTGTGTATCCTCAAGTTGTTCAAAATGTCCAACACATCTTCCTTCCTAACAAGTATCTCTTCCAGCTTACCAGTCCGTTTCACACTCTCCTCTTCAACAATACGGTCCCTCTCGTTCGTAAATACTGAAGAGAAGTACTTGTTCAAGACCTCTCCTATCTCTTCCGACTCAATACACAATCTCCCACCACTGTCCTTGATCGGACCTACCCTCGTTCTCGTCATTCTCAGGTTTCTCACATTCGCATAAAATGCCTTGGGGTTATCCTTGATCCTATCCGCCAAGGATTTTTCATGCCCTCTTAGCTCTCCTAATCCCTTTCTTCAGGTCCCTTCTGGCTATCCTGTATCACTCCACTGCTCTGTCTGAACCCTGTTTCCTCAACCTTATGTAAGCCTCCTTCTTCCTCTTTACTAGACATTCAACCTCCCTCGTCAACCAAGGCTGCCTCACACGACCATTTCTTTCCTGCCTGATAGGTACATACATATCAAGGACACGTCGTATCTGCTCTTTGAAAAAGTTCCACATTTCCACCACATCCTTCCCTGACAGCCTATGCTCCCAACATATGCTCCTCAAATCCTGTCTTACAGCATCGTAATTTCCCTTCCCCCAATTGTAAAAACTTCCTTGTTGTGCGCACCTATCTCTCTCCATAACCAAGGTGAAAGTCACAGAATTGTGGTCACCATCACCAACATGTTCACCCACTAACAAGCCCATCACTTGTCCCGGTTCATTACCGAGTACCAAATCCAATATGGCCTCCCCTCTGGTTGGACAATCTACATACTGCGTTAGAAAAGCTTCCTGGACACACTGCACAAACACCGCCCCATCCAATCTACTTGATCTAAAGAGCTTCCAATCAATATTTGGGAAGTTGAAGTCCCCCATGACTACGACCCTGTGGCTTCTGCACCTTTCCAAAATCTGTTTCCCAATCTGTTTCTCCACATCTATGCTGCTATTGGGGGGCCTTTAGTAAACACCCAACAAGGTGACTGCACCTTTCCTATTTCTGACTTCAACCCATACTACCTCCAAAGGCAGATCCCCCTCAACCTTCCTTTCTGCAGCCGTTATACCATTTCTAATTAGCAATACCACCCCCTCCTTTTTTACCACCCTCCCTAATCTTACTGAATCATCTGTAACCAGGAACCTCCAACAGCCATTCATGTCCCTCTTTACTAGACATTCAACCTCCCTCGTCAACCAAGGCTGCCTCACACGACCATTTCTTTCCTGCCTGATAGGTACATACATATCAAGGACACGTCGTATCTGCTCCTTGAAAAAGTTCCACATTTCCACCACATCCTTCCCTGACATCCTATCCACGTTTCCGTGATGGCCACGACATCGTAGTCCCAGGTACCGATCCACGCCTTATATTCACCCACCTTATTTCTGATACTCCTTGCGTTGAAGTATACGCACTTGGGCCCATCTCTGTGTCCGCAAGTATTCCCTGTCAGTGCTACCTTCTCCACAGCCTCCCTACAGTCTTGATCATCCTGACACACAGCTAGCTTACTTGCTGGACTACAAGTCCGGATCCCATCCATCTGCCAAATTAGTTTAAACCCCCCCCCGAAGAGTGCTAGGAAACCTACCCCCCAGGATATTGGTGCCCTTCTGGTTCAGGTGCAACCCGTCCTGTTTGTACAGGTCCCACCTTCCCCAGAATGCAGTCCAATTGTCCAAATACCTGAAGCCCTCCCTCCTACACCATCCTTGCAGCCACGTGTTCAACTGCACTCTCTCCCTATTCCTTGCCTTACTGTCACGTGGCACCGGCAACAACCCAGAGAGGACGACTCTCTGTCCTAGCTTTTAGCTTCCAGCCTAACTCCCTGAGTTCTTGAATGACCTCCCCACCCCTCTTCCTACCTATGTCGTTGGTGCCAATGTGTACCCGGACTTCTGGCTGCACACCCTCCCCCTTAAGGATTCTGAAGACACGTTCTGAGACATCTCTTACCCTGGCACCCGGGAGGCAACAAACCATCCGAGAGTCTTGCCCATGTCCACAGAACCGCCTGTCCATCCCTCTAACTAGAGAGTCTCTTATAACTAGCGCTCTCCTCCTCTCCCCCTTTCCCTTCTGAGTCTCAGAGCCAGACCTCACACCACAGACCCCTTCACTGCAGCTTACACCTGCAAGGCTGTCCCCCCAACAGTTTCCAAAGCTGTATACTTATTATTTAGGGAAACGACCACAGGGGAACCCTGCACTGCCTGCTTCTTCCCCTTCCCACCTCTAACTGTTTCCCAGCTACCGGTGTAACTATGTCCCTGTAGCTTCTATCAATCACCCTCTCAGCCTCTCGAATAATCCTCAGTTCATCCAACTCCAGTTCCAGTTCCCTAATTCGTTCGGTGAGGAGCAGGATCTGACTGCATTTGCTGCAGACGAAGTCGGCAGGACTATCGGTGGTCACCCCTACCTCAAACATCCTGCAGGAGGAACATTCCACCGCCTGCGCTGCCATGACTGTACACTTTGTCTCCAATACAAGAACACTGAGTCAATAACACTGAGTCGCTTACCTGTGGATTTTAAAGTTAGGTTAGATGAGGCCACCCACACACACACACACCCACTCAAGTACTAATCACTTACCTTCCCAACCAGCTCTGCGCTCCAACCTCACTTCCGCCCAGCTCGCGCCGCTCTCTGCGGTGAAAAGTCTCCCGGGTTCGCTTTTACTCGGCCGCTGCTCCCACTCAAATGACCGTTGGTGTTAAAGGGTGATTGTTTATACTCACTGTTGTCCTTCCCGGCTGCCCCTCTGCTTGCCGTCACTTCCTCTACTGCTCCCACTCTTTCTGTGAAGAGAGAGAGAGAAAAAAATACATAAACCATGTTGAACTTCATTGCTTTTTTGTTGTCTATATATGGTAAAGACAGAAACTTTAATTCCATTATAAATCTCATTCATTATCCACAAACTCCAGACCCCTCCCTCACAAACGTTTGAAGCAAAACTGTGAGGACACTTTTTGCGTTGAACTGATGTATGTCTTGGTTTTGTCTCCATCACCAAACCTGCCCACTACCAGCTTCATAATACACTGAGTCTCTGTCACTGTGTCAGTGCAGTTTGCTCAATAAACCATAAACTATGCCTTGCTAAATGTCATACTTTACAGTTACAGTTCTCTTCTGGCCACTGCTCCAGTTACGAATAAATCGGTCACAAACTTGTAATGTGTCTAAAGTAAGTTTATGATAGGGATACCGTGTCAGAGTAGAAATGTCGCTAGATGGGTAATTCATAGGCACGGGTTAGAATACTGAAGGTACTTTCTCAAATCCTGCCACAGCTGATCGCAGAACATAAATTCAATGATAAGAATCGAAATAAAAACAAATGCACGAACTGTAACCATAAATGAGGAGAATTTTGTCTAAAAATCTATCTGTTTCACAGATGACCTTTATTAAAGAAATCTAACATCGTTATTTGGTCTGGATTGAGAGTGACTTCAGACCCACAACAATGTGCTTTGTTCAATACTGCCTTGTGGAATGGTCACAATTAAGGGCAATTAATGATGGTCATCAAATTCTGCCCTTCACAGTGATGCTGATTTTCCATGAAATACCAAAAAGAAACATTAAATCAAATAAAGAAAGCTAATGAAGATCTGAAACAAAAGATCTGTGGATATAATGGTAGTGTTGGGCAACCCAAACAGAGAACAGCCAGGGAATTCCTAGAGGCATGGCGCTCATCCACAGACTCTATCAACAAACACATCGACCTGGACCCAATATACCGGCCACTACAGCGGACAGCTCGAACTGACAACCGGAAACGGCAGAGACAGGCCAGTATAAATGCCGGAGGAAACAGCACAGAAGCGCTTCACAGGAGGCTCCCAAGCACTGAGGATGTCACCTAGACAGGGGACGAAACGTTTGCAAGACAAATTCCCAGCTCGGAGAACAGAATCACTACAATGATATGATTTGCGGAGTCAGCCTATATTTTAGAAAGGGAAATCCTTATTGATAAACCACTTGGAGTTTGTGGAGCGTGTTGATTGTGACATCGACAAATGAGAACCAATGGGAACAGTGTATTTGAATTTTTAGGAATCTTTTGACAGATGAGTGAAGAACGTTAGAGTCCTTGTGTAAGGGGTGAATATACCACATGGAAATGAGAATTGGAGAATGGGGAGAATACAGAGAGTAAGATTCTGCTTTGGAATAAAGGTCATTGCACATAGGGTATCCCATGTATCAGTGCTTGGAGCACAGCTCTCCACAAGGCAAAGAAATGATTTGAAATGAGCAGCAAATACAGTTCTTTTCATTTTGTGTTTATTAGAAGATGAGAGATTGGGAAGTTCAGTCATCACTTATACAATTCACATGAGCCAGCAAGTAATCCGTACAGTAAATGGTACGTTGCCCTTCATTATAAAATGATTCAAGTGTTGGAGTAAATTCATCTTCCTGCAGTTGTAGTGTGTTGCTTGGGTAGTATTTCGGCCGCTGATTACAGATTCTCTCTCCTTTATAAGGAACGATTACATTGTGGCTGAGATAGTGCAATATACTTGCACCAAACTTATTCCTGGGATGCTGGTACCATGAGGAAAGTGTGAGGAAAATGAATGTTTAATACATGGCGCTGAGAGAAAATAGCAGGCTTTTATATTTAGAATTGAAGATTATGAACTAACAAGCATTTTGTCAGGAAAAAGACAGTGATCATGTGAAAAACTTTTTTTTTCCTTTGTATTTGATTCCCAATAGTTCACATTCCTGCTCGGAGCCTCCATATTGGTTGTGAGGCAGCTCCAGGTTCTGAATGAACTCGAACTGTCTCAATATGCAGTTGGGGTGTGAACATGCACTGTCACAAATCTGTCAGCAGCCACAATACCTTATTCCTGAAAGAGTTAGCCAGTCCCACCAGGTTGTAACCTCCATCGAAATACCAGTCTGTCTTCTCGGAGACAGAAGCTTTTTCCTTGAGACGTGGCACAAACTGCCACTTTCCCTTCTCACCTTCAGTAAACCAAGTTAAAATAACACGTGTACCACTGGCACTGGACCCAGGAGGAACAACATAGAGTGGTTTATCTGTGTAGTCTCTGCTTCACTGTTTGTCATGTTGGGGCATCAATGACACCTTCATATTTCTGCATAATAAACTTGACAGGTTGAATGGCCTCTTCCTGGCCTCATGGAAGAGGCTCAAAGACCTGACTTGGCAACTCCTGGTTCATGTTTAACACCTCGATGTGCTGACTACACTCCTTCCCTCCTCGTGTAATAGGCAGTAGGGACTGAATGGGCTATCCCTCTTCATATTCAATAATTTCAGTGGGTTGAATATATTCAGTTGAAACCAGCTTGAGGTGCTGAATGAGCTCTTCATATTTAACTGTGGAACACTAGAAAGAGAAGTTTCTAGTAAGACTGTTACATGAATGTTACCTTTACTTTAACAACACAGTTTGGATGTTATTCAGGTCTTGCTGCACATGGACACGGACTGCTTCAGCAGTGGACACGTGACAAATTATTCTTAATATTGTGTGATCTTCAGAGAACATCTTCACTTCTGACCATAAGATGTTGGAAAGAAGTTGAAACAGCTGAAGAAAGCTACCTTGAGGATGCAGGCAGAGATATCCTGTGACCAATCACAAATATCTTCCCTTGTCCTCTGAATGTCTCTAACCAGTGGGGAGTTTACAATTCATTCCCATTACATTCCATTGTATTCGGGTTCCTTGATACCATCCACAGTTAAATCCTGCCTTGATATCAGGGCCAGTCACTCTTACCACGTGTTCATATATTTTATTCATGTGAATAGGTCATGGTGTGTTTGTGAGGAGTGTTTCCTTCTCACAGAGGGTAGTGACTGTCGGGAGTTCTGTATTCCAGAGAGGTGGGGGAGACAGATTACTAAGATATTTGGATGGGGACACAATGGATATATGAAGCATCAGAATGTTGAGGGCTGAAGGGATGGAGCATAAGAGAGGCGTTGTGGCTTTTGCAGATCAGCTATGATCATATTGAATCCAAAGACAGGCCAGGAGGGCTGAATGACGTATTTGCCTATCTGATGTTCTCTCATTCTGTTATTGGGAAGTTATTTTCCTTTGGAAATTCTGTTATTGGTTGTTGCATTCAGGGAGACCAAAGGATTTTGTGGGCTATCTCTGGGTGAGATATGGGCGCTGTATTTACAGTGAATCTGGATCGGCAACATGACCAACAAATGAAGACAGTTCTGTAAAGACAGAGGAGTGAGATGTTTCACACCGTCATCTACCCTTTCTTTTCCCAAGAATATTTTCCAACGCTATTTCAAACCATGTGTGACAGTCTTCATTTGCTGAACTGTCTCCGCCGTTTCTGTGCACCAGGTTACTGGGGTAAATGGCCTCCGACTGTTCCTGTCCATCAGGTTTGAGAGGTTCAGTGGAACATAGGAACATGAGACTGTGGAGAAGGGTTGGTCATTAGACACTTTGAGCATTCTCCACCAGGCAATTAGATTGTGGCTGATCAGGTTATGGTCTCAGCCTCACTTTCCTGCCTGTAGGTCATTGTAATTTACCATCCAATGTCTAAATAGCGTGGCTTTGAATAAATGCAAACACACAGGCACCATAAACGTCTGGTCAAGAGCATTCCCACTCAAACAGCCCTTTGTGAATTTCTCGTCATCCCTGTTCAGACTGGGTTTGGAGAGGATTCTGTTTCATTTTCTACTCCAGCTCTTCCATTGGTCATGACACATTTTAAATGTAACTACGTTGCTGATATGGACAATGATGTTGTTCTCAGACTAGGTCAGGTTCTTTGCTAGGCACAAGTCAGGTAGATATCTTTAATTTGGCAAAGTAATTTACCAAAGCAAACTTACTCAAGCTATGATGGAAAGATACGTGGCAAGCAGTGTGGACAAATGTGTACATTAATATTTATCTTTCAATCTATACTGAGATGCAATTTGTATACACAGAAACATGCACATACACAGACACATACAAAAAGACACTCACAGTGACCTGTGGTAACTGATGATCAAAATTATCAGCCAGGGCCCCCGCAAATTCTTCTGTAACCCCTTGCAGTGTTTTTGGATATATCTGGTAAGGCATGAGATTTCTCCACTTCAAATATTCGAGTATATCCAATACCTCCTCTACTGTGATATGGATTGTCCCCAAGATATCACCACTACTTTCCTCAAATTCCCATGTATTCATGTCTTTCCCCACTGTAAACATAGAGGAGAAATATTTGTTGAGGACATCGCCTATCTCTTATGGTACGACACATACATGTCCACTTTGGTCTTTGAGAAGTCCTATTCTCTCTCTAGTTAATGTTTTTCCTTTAATATACTTAAAGCTCTACTTTGGATTCACCGAGATCTTCTCAGGCAAGGTTATCTCATACCCCCTATTGGCCCTCCTGATTTTCTACGTCAGTAAACTCCTACATCCCCTGTGTACCTCCAGGGATTTCCTTGATTACAGCTGCCTCTACCTGAGCCATGCCTCCTCATTTTGTTTGTTCAAAGCCTAAACACGTCTTGTCAATCAGGGTTCCTCATTCCTGTCAACTTTCCTTTCACACTCACTGGAAATATAGATCTTAAACTCCCACTTGCTGGAGGTCCTTTTGCTTGCAAGCAGACTACTCTAATCAGTTCCTGCAATATCCTGTCTAAGTCCATCAAAATTAACCTTTCCGCAATTTAGAACTTGAATCTGTAGACCATTTTATTCCCCTCTCCATAACTATTTTAAAATTAATACTACTATGGTCACTGGTCCCAAAGTTCACATCTACTGTCACCGCACTCACCTGTCCTGACCTACTTCTTAAGAGTAGATCACGTTTTGCCCCTTCCCGATTAGGACCCTCGATATACTGCTTGACGAAAGTTTCCAGACGCACTTACTTGATTCCATCCCTTCAAATCCCTGAATGCTCTGGCAGTTCTAATCTGTGTGATAGAAAAAAAACCGCTATTATGACAACCCGAATGTTCCTGCAAGTCTCCCAAATCTCTGTATATATTTTTGAACCTGTAATTCCTGTTAACTATTTAGGGGCCTATAGTACAACCCCATTAATGTCACCATCCCCTTCTTTTGTCTTAGTTCCACCCACAAAGCCTCACTGGACGATTCATCGGTTGTTTTATCTCTGATCACTGCTGTGATACTCCCCTTAATCTGAAATGAAACTCCCCTCTACTCTTTCCACTATCTCTGTCCCTCCTAATGCACTTTACCTGGAACATTAAGCTGTCAGTCCTATCCATCCCTCAGCCATGTTTCTGTAATAGCTACTCTATCCAACGCCGATTACGTATCCACAACCTGAATTCATTGGCGTTACCTGTTAGTCCTTTTGCATTGAAATAAATGCAATTTAATCCATAGGCATTCCTTGCTCCCTATCGTATTCCAGCCTGATCTAGCTCTTCATCGTACTATTCTGAATACTGTATCTCCTTCCAGCCTCACATTTGCCTCCCTGCTCCTGAGGATACCACCTCCTGCCAATCTCGCATAAACACTCCCTTGTAGGACTAGCCAAAATGGCTTCGAAGATATAGATTCCCCCCTCCAGTGCATGTGCCACCAGTCCCTCGTGAAAAGGTCAACTCTGTCACAGAAAAGCTGCAAATTATCTAAAATTATGAATACCTCCCCCTGCACTAATTCTTTAGTTACAAACTTATCTGCCATATCATCCTATTCTTACCTTCCCTCGCTCATGACACTGGAAGTAATCAGGAGATTACCACTGTCGAAGTCCTGGTTTTTAACTTTTCTCCTAGATGCCGGTAATCATTCTGTAGAACAACATTCCTTTGTCTACCTGGGTCATTCGTGCCAACGTGCACAATGACTTCTGGGTGCTCCCCCTCCCCTTTGAGAACATTCAGCAGCCACTCAGAAGCACCTTGGACCCTGACACCTGAGAGGCAACGCACCATCCTGGATTCCCGTTTGAGGCCACAGAATTTCTGATCTGTCCACCTAATAATCGACTCTTCAATCACTAAGACCCTGTTTACCTTTATCCTTTCCTGCTACTCCCCAGAGCCAGTCGTAATGCAACCAACCTGGATACTGCTAATTTCCTGACATCCATCCCCCATCTGCCAATACACACACAAAATCAGAATCCAAAATGGTATACTTGTTTTCGAGAGTAATGGCTACAGGAGATTTCTGCACTTCATGCCTACTCCCTTCGTCATTCCCAGTGGTCGGCCAGCTTTTGTTTTGCCAAAAAAATGACAGTTTTGTTTTTAGTAATTGGAATTAAAATTTTGAAATATTCATGTTCTAAGTAATAATTAGACTTCATAATGAAGCTGACCTTGTAATACTTGCATTTTAAATGCTTATGCTGCACCGAATAATCAGGTATTTGCGAGCATTTACAAGGGAAAAAAACCGGAGACTGACTTTTATTCGCATCAGACACATGATAGAATACAAATCTTTAAAGTACGGGAGCAGGCCATTGGCCACTGTGTGTGCACCAGCTCAAGTGATGTCTCCAAAGCGCCTCCCATTTGCCAGCCCTATCTGCAGCTTGTTAAATTCATATTTCCAAATACATAACCAGTTCTCTTTTTAATCTTCATCCACAACTCTCCCAGGCCGTCCATTCCGACTCCTAACGACTCTCTCAATTAAGACGTTTTTCCTTATCTCACTCCTGGATCTTTTGCTAAAAATCTTGAAATTAGAAATCAATGATGCTATAATGCCAACTAACGGAAACAGAGTATTCCTGTTTTACTTTGCAACATGTTTTTCATAATTTTAAGCATCGCAATAAGTTCACATCTTTGTTCCGCTCCAGGAAAAATAGGCCTTGCAAGAATTGTAACACACACTACATTGGACAAACAGGCAGAAAACTAGCCACCTGGATACATGAACAACAACTAGCCAGAAAAAAAGACCTGACCCACTATTACTAGTATCCCGACATATGGATGAGGAAGTATACCATTTTGACTGGGTCTGCACGTCCATAGAGGACAAGGCAAACAGAGTCACGCACGAGAATTCCTAGAAGAATGGCATTTCAATCGGAACTCCACCAAGAAACACATCGATTTTGATTCCAACTAAGATTCTGTGAGAAAAAGAACCGGACATGAAATCACCAAGACTGGAAATTACATCACTTACTCAAGGAAACCGAAACACTTAAATATAAATTCGGAAAAAAACACTAGCACTTCACCGGCGGCTCACCGATAATGTTCCTTTGTATAGTGATGAACCGTTTGAAAATGACTCTACAACTCAGCGAGCAAACTGACATACAGAAGAAACGCAATTTCTCTTATCCTTTCTTTAACTAAATCCTTCATGCCAGTTATCATTCTGATTATTTATAAAGTTATTGGTATTCTTCTGCAAAACAATGTGGCATCTGTCTGTCTGTCTGTGAATGTGTGTGTGAGAGAAAGACCGAACAATCCTTTTCAATCTCTGAGTTACTCCCCGCACCATATGGAAAAGAGGCAAAGGTTAGGAAAGCAGTATAGCTTAACATGTTGTTAAAAAGCTAGTTCAGGGTTGATGGTTTCAGATTTTTGGATCATTGGGATTGCTTTCAAGACAGGAAGGACCTGTACAAAAAAGACAGGTTGCATCTTAACTGGAGGCGCAGCAACGTCCTTGTGGGGAGGTTTGTTCGTGCAAGTCGAATGGATTTAAACGAATTAAGCAGGAGTGTGGGAACCAAAGCAGCAGGTCAGAAACTGAGTAGAATTTCGAGGTGAACAGGGCATCAGGCACGCCCAGTCTAATGACCATGCTGAGGGAAGGAATCATATCAGTTCACATTGTGAGATGTAAGTTGGAATAACTGAAAGAGAAGAGGTGCAGGTTTATCAGGGATTCACAAATAAGAATGGAGAGTATGGGGGCTGTGAGGGATTGAGACGTGCGAGATCAGGAAGACTGTGCACAAGAAAATATTAATGGGGAAAGAGGTCTGGGTGTAGTGGGGTGGGGAATTCTGTGATAAACAGCTGGCTCCAAAAAAACAGGAAAGCTTGCTTTTTGTCAAAGGGAATACCTGGGAAGGAATTTATTATGCTTCAGAGAACTAGAACCCTCATAGATAAAAGTCTGCATTATGTTAAAGGAGAAGCTATATCCATGGTATTGCTGTAGCTATAATAATGGTGGGAAAAGTGCTCGTGCTGTTGTTGGACAATGCTTGCACTGAGCATGTGAATTATCCTGGATGTTCCCAGAGATGCCCGAGGTTGAGAAAGTGCATTGTGAGAACTTGCATGAGATGATGTTGGTTTGTAATCTCACCACTTACTGAGTCCAGTCAAAGGAACAAACCAACAACTGACATTGCTTATTGCCTCAGAATATATCAGAGTCTTCATGGCTGCCACCACACAGAATCATGCAACAAAGAAAAGGCCTATCACGTCTGCACCAGCAAGTGCACATTCAAAGACTTTTTAAACGTTTGTGAGGCTACCTCCCTCAATGACCCTCCTGGACAATGCATTCCAGATTCATACCACCCTCTCAGTGCGAAAAACATTCCACAAATCCTCTCTCAATTCCCTGCCTTTCACTTCAAAAATGCGTCCCTTTGTTATTGTCCCTTTGACTAAAGGAAACAGCTTCTGTCTGTTCACCCTCTCCATATCCCTTATGCACTTGTACACGTGTACCATATTCCCTCCTCAACCTTCCCTGCTGCAAAGGAAAAACGAGTAAATTTAGCCCTCCAAATTCATAGTTTGAGTTCTCACTTGTCTTATTACTTCTGACATGCACCATCCCACATTTATCAGTGTTAAATTTCATCGGCCATTTACCTGGTTATCTGAATGATCTGTTTCTATCCTCCTGTAGCTTAACCATTTCCTCCTGACTGTGAGCCATCCAGCTCAGCTTTGTGTCATCCATAACATTATTTATCATTCCACTGCCACCAGTCACCCACATCTTCCACATTCTCACCATCATCATTTATGAATATCACAAATCAACCGTGATTTCCTTCCAGTTCTCCAAATCTTATTCAGAGGAAGATTTGAGAATTCCAGTCTCTGGCTTTTCTTATCCTGGTCACTTTGCAGAGTGATGTGGCTAACAGCCTTTTTGAGGAAGCCACAAATAACATTTTCGACACAGAGTTGAATTCACCTTTTACACTTTGCCCCTCTGCATATGTTAGTCATAAAGCATGTAAATAATTTAGAATGAGCTAGCTTTTGGCACCTTGCACTGAAACATTAGCATTTTGGAGGCACTGTTATTTGTTACATTCACTGCAATAACCAGAAAAGAAGAAACTTTTCATCTGCAGGATGGACACAGACTAATTCATTGTTGCTTTAATTCAGCTAGTGTGAGGAGGATAAATATACAATTACATTTTATGTTATGGACAAACTGCACAAGATCACATCATATTGTCATGTCTACCTTAAACTGGAAGCAAATGCATACTGTAAAAACAAATCAAAAACACCACACTAGATGTGAAAAAAATAAAACATGTCGTCTGCACTTGATGGACATGCAGAAATATAGTGTGCATTACAATCTGAACAAGAATCAATTGATAGAAAAGAAAGTACATGAAATATTTTCTTAATTTTGAATGGAAACCTGATCTTGATTTTCCTGAACAGTGATGTTTTTGCACACAATCCCGCTTCCTCAAAAACAGCTTTTCCCTGTCACGAAAACTTCATCTGCCATTCTTCGTCCTCCATCCTACTCTTTCCTTACACTCCTACGTTCCTTGCACTACCCCTTCTGCTGCTACATACTCTTCCACTGTTTATCTCCCTTATACCCTTCTTCTGCCACTCCCACTGTAAGTTACACCAATTCCCCAATTACTCCCACTTCGTCTGACCATCGCGTTCACTTTTTTTTTCCAACTGGGATGATGGGAACTGCTGGCTTCTGTGCTGCTATTGATCATTAGTAAATGATGAGATTGGGATGATCAATGTCCAATCGGAACAGACAAGTGTGTGTTTCTGTCACTGCCTGATGCACCGTGAATAGGATGGTTTTGTTCCCCATGGTACAGACTGGAGTGTTTTTCTGTCTCTGTGTCACAGCGCTTAACCAAACAGCCTCATCACAAATAGGATGAATCTCTCCTCAGAATCAGAAATCCATGTATCAGCTTTCCATTAAATTTTGTGAGGACAGTGAACATACTGTTCTATTCTTTTGCTTTTTATTATTTTAATATTTTCCAATGTCATTTGAGGTGAGATCAGAGTCACTTCCCTTGAATCAAAGTAGTATTTGACTCATGTGGCATCAGGGGCCCTGAGTAAACTGTGGCCAATGGGAATCGGAGGAAATTCTGTGCTGGTAATTTCCTCACTGAGCAATGACACCTTCCCCAGAACTTTTGGGAATGACAAATACACTATGCCCTTCTAATACCTTCCAAAACCATGGATGACTTTGTCCTGTTCGTAATATCAACATATATTATGTTTTCACAGTTTGGTCTAAAATCTCAGAAAAGTAAGACCTTGCTGGTTGATTGTCACCCCAATGAAATTAAGGCGTGACAATAAGATTACGATTCAGATTATCTTCAACCAGTTACTTTTAGAGGACTGATCGTGTGATGTCAGTGCTAGTGATATCAACATTTTATCTGTCCAAAATCATCACATCCCATTGGCTCAAGGTAGCACCACTCCCCAATTCTATTTCTTTCTCCAGCTCATTCGCCATGCTCTTCAGATATATGGGGCCCACAAGATGCAATAATACAGAGATGCCTGTGACCTCTTGAAACCTGCCTCCCGACCCATGCCCTATACTCTGACTGCATCCCCTCACCCAAATGCACATACCATCGTATCTGATGTTGAATGTTCTATACATAGAAAAGGTCTCAACTTTATCCCGCTCTGTCCCCACTTTAATGAATTTCGGGCACGGCATAATGCTGATCTTTTCTTCCACCGTCTTCTCCTTGGTGCCCATCCACTCTCTGTTCCACAGACTCTTCGCCAAGCTCCAATACTCTTCCTCCACCTGGACCTCTCGCTCTGTTTGCTTGAACTCAATCTGTTCATTGAGAATGCTCGATGTGACATTGGTTGTTTTAGTTTCTCAGCATCCCCTCACCCAATCCACAACTTACACTCTGAACAGGCTGTACGCCGTGTGCTTTGATCCAACCTTGACTTTGTTATTCAGCCTATGCTGGTAAGGGTGGTGCTGCTGTCGTCTGGTCGACTACCCTCTACATTGCAGAGACTGAGCGCCAGGTCTCAGATACCTCCTCATGTCACCTGCTGGACCATGAAACTACCATGGCACATCAGGCCATTGTGTCAACTATGATAAACTGACCACATTTCATCTGGTTATTCCCACCTCACTTGCCCCCACATAACAGTCCCCAAGCTGATGGTCTCTGATAGCAGAGCCCACTTGAATTTCCTCCTGAAAATCCACAAACAGAACTGCCCGGGCAGACCCATTGCTTCAGCCTGCTCCTGCCACACAGAGGGGGGTGCATGGATACACACGTGGGCCCCAGTCAAACCTGTTTCTTCATGGGGTAGGTAGACCATTCCCTGTTCCAGTTCTTTTTCAGCCCCATCCACAACTCTTTCTCCAATACATAAATGATATAATCGTTTCTGCTTCCCTCTCTTGTCCTGAATTGGAAAAAAAACCCATCGATTTCACTTCCAATTTGAATCCCTCCCTCACTTTCACCTCGTCTTTCTCTGACTCATCCCTTCCTTTCCTCGGTATCTCTGTTTCCATTTCTGGGGATCGACAGGCCACTAACATCCAGTATTAACCCACCAACGCCCATTGCTACCTGGAGTATACACCCTCATACCCTGTTTGCTGCAAAGACTCCATTCCATTCCACCAGTTATTCTGTCTCCATCGCATTGCTTCTGATGATGTCAATTTCAAAAATGTGGCCTCCAATATGTCAACCTTCTTCCTCAACTGAGGATTTCCCTAGCATTGATTTTGACAGGGCCCTCAACCAGGTCTGACCCACCTCCTCCACTTCTATCCTCACCCTCTCTCTACCCTCCTGCAACAGCGAGAGAATTCCTCTTGTCCTGGCTTACCATCCCATCAGTGTTCACATGAAGAGGATTATCAGCCGCCATTTCCCCCACCTCCAGCAAGAGTCATCACCAGATACGTATTTCCCTCCTCTCTCTTGTCCGCCTTCTGGAGGGACCAGGACACGCTGGTTCACTCTTTATTCACTCCCAATATTCCGCCCTCACGCCACACCACAGATGCAATTCTCTTGCCCCTGCCGAAGGTATAACACTTTCGTACTTCTGTCCTCCTTTCTCACTATCCAAGGGCTCAACCACACTGCACCAATGAAGCAGCACCGTACCGACGTTTCCCACAATGTAGTCTAATAGATTCGCTGCTCACAATTTGGTCTCCTCTACACTGGGGAAACTAATGGTAGACTGGGTGACCGCTTCACTGAACATCCAAAGTGTACCTATACAAATGACCCTGAGCATCTTGTAGCCTGCTAGTTTAATACCGCATTCTGTTCCCTGGCCAATGTCTCTGTGTCAGGCTTATCTAGTGTTCTAGGAAAAGTCAATGCAAACTGGAAGAACAACGCCTCATTTACCGTGTGAGGACCCTATTCCCTTCAGACTCAAAATCAAGTGCAATAGCTTTCGGCCCTGAACTCGCCAATGTCCTCGCCCCCGACCAATAATACACCAGGCCTCGTTCTCACATCGCCTTCCATTACACCCCCTCTATGTTTAGCCACTAACAATCTCCATTAACAGCTGTCCTGCCCCATCTGCATATCAACCAACATTTCCTACCTACCATCAGTTCTGAGGAAGGGTCACTGGACCCGAAACGTTAACTGTGATTTCTCTGCACATATGCTCCCAGACCTACTGAGCTTTAGAAGAAACTTTTGTTTTTGTTTCAACATTTTCATGGCAAGTTCTCACAATCCAATACGTCATCAATATTTAGAGCCTTGTCAAAAACAGGAACTTGGTAATTTTTCATTTAATGTCCATAACAAATTACTTGAGATCCAAGTGAGACAGGGGTTTTGCTGTTATCGTTCAGATCAGACAACTTGTCACAGTTCAGAAAGAAAAACAAATCGAAAGAGCTGGAGCAAAACTCAACAAATCTGGCAGAATCTGAGCAGAGATGCACAGAATTAACCTTTGACTTTTCAGAAGTGTCACGTCATAATCAATATGTTATCTCTGTTTCTCTCTGCAGATACTTCCTCATCTTTTTATTTCGCTTCCCAACCAGTTTCAGTTTGTATCTCATGTTTGCATATCATTATAGCTCATGTTTCTTGACAGGTCCATACGTCGACCTTGGTTGTATTTGGACACTGTGGTCCGATTACAGTTGGTGTGTCTGTGACACGTGTATTAAGGCCGAAATCTGTTTCTTCTATAAGATTCAAAGAGAAAAAAAACATGTTTCTCAATATCCTGTAAATCTCAGAAAACCACTTTGTTTTAAAACACTTTTTAGAGGCAACTGAAGTTCATGACATAATAAGAATCAAATTTTGATAATGGAACACTCTGTATCCTTCATTGACCAACTTGTCCCCCCCCCATAGGCTTTCAATACATATCACAGAATTATTACAGCAAAGGTTGAGGAAACTCAACCCATTGTCTCTTCCAGCTTAGAATGAGCTGTATCTCTTACTGTTATTCTGTATACTGGCAACTGAAAGCATTCTATTCGCGTTACATGGTAACTGCCCTGCCCAGGACCATAAGGAACTACAGACGGTTGTGTGCACAACACAGAACATCACGGAAGGCAACCTTCCATCCATTTATACTTCTCATTGTTGCCGAAAGGCTCGTAGCAAAAAAGAAATCTCTCCCAAACCGGTAATGATCTCCTACAACCTCTTCCAATAGGAAGAAGATAGAGAGGCTTGTAAACATCGACCAGCATACTCAGGACCCCTTTCTTCCCTCCTGTAATTAGACTGACGAATTGACCTCTTTAACTTTAAATAATACTAGTCTTGCTCATAGCGATCTTGCTTTGCACATCTCCTGTGCAGCTGTAACCTAATATGCCTCAATCTGTAGAATTACCCCATGAGCTGTGTTTTTTGTCTACCATCATGTTCCGGCACTACTCACAAAAGAAAGCTTTCCATTGTACATGTTACTAAAAATAAATCATATTAAATCAAATCAAATCAAATAAAACACGTGGACTGCAGCCGCTCATGGTCTTCTCAAGAACAGCTAGAAATGTGAAGAAATGCTGGACCAGCCAGTGATACCCTTATCCCATTAAGGAATATAAGAAGATGACCATACTCAGGGAAGAGAGAAAGGGAGATAAAATCGCGTTCAACATTGTCTTAGACATATACCAGTTTCCCGCACATTCTGAAAGTACAGTGTTCATTTCATAAGCTGATATGGTGTAAAGTGAAGAGGCATTCATTTGTATGGGGAAAAATCGGCTTTCTTTTAAAAGTGAAAATCCTCTTTGGATTTCTTTTGATTAGCGAATTAGACCATAAGACCATAACCATAAGACATAGGAGTGGAAGTAAGGCCATTCGGCCCATCGAGTCCACTCCACCATTCAATCATGGCTGATGCGCATTTCAGCTCCACTAACCAGCGTTCTCCCCGTAGACCTTAATTTCTCTAGACAACAAGAACCTATCCATCTCGGCCTTGAAGACATTTAGCGTCCCGGCTTCCACTGCACTCCGTGGCAATGAATTCCACAGGCCCATCACTCTCTGGCTGAAGAAATATCTCCGCATTTCTGTTCTGAAATGACCCCCTCTAATTCTAAGGCTGTGTCCACGGGTCCTAGTCTCCTCGCCTAACAGAAACAATTTCCTAGCATCCACCTTTTCCAAGCCATGTATTATTTTGTACGTCTCTATTAAGTCTCCCCTTAATCTTCTAAACTCCAACGAATACAATCCCAGTATCCTCAGCCGTTCCTCATATGCTAGACCTGTCATTCCAGGGATCATCCGTGTGAATCTCCGCTGGACACGTTCCAGTGCCAGTATGTCCTTCCTGAGGTGTGGGGACCAGAACTGGACACAGTACTCCAAATGTGGCCTAACCAGAGCTTTATAAAGTCTTAGTAGTACATCTCTGTTTTTATATTCCAACCCTCTTGAGATAAGAGACAACATTGCATTCGCTTTCTTTAGAGAATCCTCGACTAGCACTCCCAGATCCCTTTGTGCTTTGGCTTTATTAATTTTCTCACCATTTAGAAAGTAGTCCATGTTTTTATTCTTTTTGCCAAAGTGCAAGACCTCGCACTTGCTCACGTTAAATTCCATCAGCCATTTCCTGGACCACTCTCCCAACCTGTCTAGATCCTTCTGTAGCCTCCCCACTTCCTCAGTACTACCTGCCTGTCCACCTAACTTCGTATCATCGGCAAACTTCGCTATAATGCCCCCGGTTCCCTCATCCAAATCATTAATATATAATGCGAACAGCTGTGGCCCCAGCACCGAACCCTGTGGGACACCGCTCGTCACCGGCTGCCATTCTGAAAAAGAACCTTTTATCCCAACTCTCTGCCTTCTGTTCGACAGCCAATCCTCAATCCATCCCAGCAGCTCACCTCGAACACCATGGGGCCTCACCTTGCTCAGCAGCCTCCCGTGTGGCACCTTATCAAAGGCCTTTTGAAAGTCTAGATAGACCACATCCACTGGGTTTCCCTGGTCTAACCTACTTGTTACCTCTTCAAAAAATTCCAACAGGTTTGTCAGGCATGGCCTCCCTTTACTAAATCCATGTTGACTTGTTCTAATCAGACTCTGCTCTTCCAAGAATTTAGAAACCTCATCCTTAATGATGGATTCTAGAATTTTACCAACAACCGAGGTTAAGCTGATTCGCCTATAATTTTCCATCTTTTGCCTTGATCCTTTCTTGAACAAGGGGGTTACACCAGCCATCTTCCAATCATCCGGGACCTCTCCTGACTCCAGTGACTCTTGAAAGATCTCAACCAATGCCTCTGCTATTTCCTCAGCAACCTCTCTCAGAACTCTAGGGTGTATCCCATCGGGGCCAGGAGATTTATCAATTTTAAGACATTTTAACTTTTCTAGCACTATCTTTTTCGTAATGGCAACCATACTCAACTCAGCCCCGTGACACCCTTTAATTTTTGGGATATTACTCATGTCTTCCACTGTGAAAACTGACGCAAAGTACTTGTTAAGTTCTCCTGCTATTTCCTTATCTCCCATCACTAGGCTTCCTGCATCAGTTTGAAGTGGCCCAAAGTCTACTTTTGCCTGTCGTTTGTTTCTTATGTACTGAAAGAAACTTTTACTATTATTTCTAATATTACTGGCTCGCCTACCTTCATATTTGATCCTCTCATTTCTTATTACACTCTTTGTTATCATCTGTTTGCTTTTGTATCCTTCCCAATCTTCTGATTTCCCACTGTTCTTAGCCACTTTATAGGATCTCTCTTTTTCTTTAATACATTTCCTGACTTCCTTTGTCAGCCAAGGTTGTCAAATCCCTCCCCGGTTAATCTTTCTTTTCTTGGGAATGGTCCTCTGTACAGTGTCCTCAATTATGCCTACAAACTCCTGCCATTTTTGCTCTACTGTCTTCCCGGTTAGCCTCTGCTTGCAGTCTATTTTAGTCAGTTCCTCTCTCATGCCCTCATAATTACCTTTATTCAACTGTAACACCATTACATCCGATTTTGCCTTCTCCCTTTCAAACTCCAGACTGAACTCTACCATATTATGGTCGCTACTTCCTAAGGGTTCCCTTACTTTAAGATCTGTTATAGAGTCTGGTTCATTGCAAAGCACTAGGTCCAGAATAGCCTGCTCTCTTGTGGGCTCCATGACAAGCTGTTCCAAAAAGCCATCCTGTAAGCATTCCATGAACTCCCTTTCTTTAGTTCCACTAGCAACATTATTTACCCAGTCCACCTGCATATTGAAGTCTCCCATGATCAATGTAACCTTGCCTTTCTGACATGCCTTCTCTATTTCCCGGTACATGTTTTTCCCTGGTCCTGACCACTGTTAGGAGGTCTATACACAACTCCAATTATGGTTTTTTTGCCTTTGTGGTTCCTCAATTCCACCCACACAGACTCCACATCATCCGACGCTATGTCATTCAATACCATAGATTTAATTTTATTCTCAACTAACAAGGCAAACCCACCCCCTCTGCCCACCTCTCTGTCTTTTTGATAAGTTGAAAAACCATGGAGGTTTAACTGCCAGTCCTGACCCCCCAGTAACCAAGTCTCTGTGATGCCTACTACATCATAATCATTCACTATTATCTGTGCCATTAGTTCATCGGCTTTGTTATGAATGCTACGAGCATTCAGGTAAAGTGCCTTAATGCTAACTTCCTTATCATTAGTGATGTTGGAAGTCATATGTCCTAAGTTATCCTTGCTTTTTTCTGCATTCTCAGTCTGCCTCAATTTTAAATCCGCCTGGAAACATGCTAGCCTGCTGCTTATCTTTCCATTTACCTCCATACTCCCTGTCGCTTTCACTTTACCTTCCCCCCAACTCAGAAGTTTAAAGTCCTACTGACCACCCTATTTATCCTCTTCTGTGATATGAATTGAAAGCCTATGTGGTTGGGGGTGGGGTGGGGTGGGGGGGTGGAGACAAGCGAAAACAGGTCCTAATGTAGGTCATTTCGAAAGGGAAGCCGTGAAAAGTGAACTTTTGAAAAGCAGAGGATACCTGTATTTACGTGGGCATGTCATCGGCGAACTTGCAGCTGGCGTTGTTTGGAATTTGGCAACACAGCCGTGTGTGTACAGGGAGTACAGTAGGGGGCTGAGGATGCATCCTTTCGGTAACCAGTGTTGACTGTAATTGTGGTCGAGGTGCAGATACCTCTCTTTAAAAAATTGCGGTCTGTGGGTCAGAAACCGGGGGATGCAGTTGCAGAGGGTGGAGCCGCGACGAAGGTCACAGAATTTTGAGATCAGTCTGGAGGGGATAACGATGTTGAAGATGGAGCTGTTGTCAGTGAACAGGAGTCTGGTGTAAGTGTCCTTGTTGTCCAGATGTCCCAGGGATGAGTGCAGGGATCAGGGTATGGCATCCGTTCTGGACTTGTTGCAACAGTCGGCAAATTATATGGGGTCAGGTCAGGCTGGGAGATTGGAGCTGATGTGGGCCATAACCAGCCTTTCAAATCACTCCATGTTTATTCAGGTTAGAGCCACTGGGCGGTAATCATTAATGCATGTTGCATGTGCTTTCTGACTTACGAGGATGATGGTGGTCTTCTCGATGCAGGTTGGCAGTTCGGATTGTAAGAGGGAGAAGCTGAAGTTGTATGCGAATACCTCTGCCAGTTGGTCCTCAGAAGATCTGAGTACACAGCTGGGAACATCGTCCAGGTCCGTCACTTCCCTTGCCTTGACTCTCAGGAAAACCAATAATGTCTGCAGCGGTGACAGCGGGCACAGATACATCCGGGGCTGTCGGGGCAGGTTTCAGCCTGGCAGTCACACAGTCATTCATAATAGACATTACTCCCCCCACCTCCCTCCATCGTTATCAACACACAGTGACATTGGTTGGTATAGATACCACACAGTTAGTGGCCAGACAGAATGCCATCAATAGACTGGGATTGACGCCGTGATGAAGTAAACTCACCACAAAACGGGGCAGGGTGTTCTTCTACTGAGAGTCAGTGGAGCAGGAAGTGAAGACTTTGCAGGTGTAATTCCACTCAAGCCATTGCTTCAACATGAATGGAGTCAAGCACCTTGAGTGTTGTGCCTTGTAGATGGTGGACAGTCCTTAGGGAGCCAGGAAATGTATTATACATGGACAAACTGGAAAAATGACCTGAAGGCAGTTTTGCTAAGTTTGAAGATGATGCAGTGATGGTTTGCTGGGAAGATGATATTGAGGAAATGGGGAGGCTGCAGAAAGACTTGGACAGTTTTGGATTGTGGGAAAACATGTGGCTGATAGAACACAGTATGGAATCGTGTGAGATTATACACTTTGGTAGGCGGAATAGAGGCAGACACTATGTACTAATAGGATCCATTCAATCTGAAGCACAAAAGGATTTTGAAGCACTCGTCCTCCCTTATGGTTGATGTGCAGGTTCAGTTGGAAGTTACGAAAGCACATGCAATGTTCACGTTCATTTCAAGAGAACAAGAATACAAGAGAGGACACATACTGCTGAGAATGTAAGGGGCCTTGGTCAGACGGCATTTGGCACAATGTGAGCTGCTGAGGGATGACGGCTTGTCATATGAGCGGCAGTGTGTGTACTCGATGGAACTTTGAAGAATGGCGGGGGGGGCATCTGATTGAAACTGATCGATTACTGCAAAGATTGATACACTCAGTGTGTAGAACATATTTCCACTAGACAGAGAGACAATGCTAAAACAGCACAGTGCAGAATTGTAAGTCTCTGATCTGCTCTTGTATTTATAAGTTGATTTAACTTCACGTTCTGGTCAGTGGTAACCCCTGTGAAATAGACGGTGGGAGGATTCAGTGTAGCCAGTAGTCCATTAATCTGTTGAATGTAAGCTACTATCTGTGAGTCTTACCTGGCGGGAGTACATTGTCTCTACTATGATTGTCATTTGTAATTTGGTCATTTTGAAGGATTGAGCCTGTTACACCAGTATTGTTGATTTTAACCAAAAAGGTGCAATTTATCACAGCACTCAGCAACAATATGTCATCGAATACGGAACACCTTTCCAATAACAGAAAAAGTCTAAAATATTCACTATTGGAAACATTGTATTCCTGTTCGTGTTCAAATCAGATAATCTGTCCCATCGAGATGCTCAACTTGGAACAATGTGTTTAAAAATGTATTTTTTGGATGTGGGCATCACTGGACGGGCCCAGCATTTCTTGCCCATCCCCAGTTGCCATTGAGAAGGTGGTGGTGAGCTACCTTCTCGAACTGGTGCAATCCACGTGCTGTGCGTTGACCCACTAGTGATTAAGGAGTGAATTCTGGTGTTTTGAACGAGCAACAGGGAAGAAACGTCAATATATTTCCAAATCAGGATGTTGACTGGTTTGGAGGGGAATTTGAAGTTAGTGGTGTTACCAAAAGTCTACTGCCCTTGTCATTCTACATGGAGGTGTTCGTGAAATTGGAAGGAGTTCTCTGAGGATCTTTGTGGAATTTCTGCATTGCGTCTAGTAGATAGTACGCACTGCTGTTCCTGAGCGACCGTGTGCAGGGAGTGAATGCTTGTGGATGTGGTGCCACTCAAATGGGCTGCTTTATCCTGGATGGTGTCAGGCTTCTTTAGTGTTGTTGGGGCTGCACTCAGTCAGGCAAGTGAGGATTATTACATCTCATAACTGACTTGTGCCTTGTAAATGTTGGAAGGCTTTGGGAAGTCAGAAGGTGAGTTAATCGCGCAGTATTCCTAGCCTCTTATCTGCTCTTATCTGTGACGAGTCCAGTTGAGTTTAAGGTCAATAATACCCCCCAGGATTTTGATAGTGGGGACATTTAGTTATGATAATGCTGCTGAATAACAAGTGGTTATATTGTTTCTTATTCGTGATGGTCATTGTCTGGATTTGTGTGACACGAATGTTACTTGCAACTTGTCAGCCCAAGCCTGGATAATCCCCACTCCCGACCTTATGATGGAAGGAAGGTCATTGTTGAAGCTGGTGAAGATGTTTGGACCTAGAACATTATCCAAAGGGGCTACTGCAGAGATGTTCTGCAGCAGAAATGACTGACCTCCAAGAACAATGACCATCTTCCTATCTGTCTGGTATGACTCCAATAATGCAGTGTTGGCCTGCGATACCGTTTTTGCTTGGGGTCCTTGATGTCACATTTGGCAGAATGCAGCCTTAATGTCAAGAGCTGGAATTCAGTTCCTTTTTCGTTGTGTGAACCAAGGCTGTGATGAGGTCAGGAGCTGAGTGACCATGGTGGAACACAAAATGGACGTCCCTGAGCAGGTGCTGCTTGATAAACCTGTTGATGACAACTTCCATCACTTTACTGATGATGGAGAGTAGACTGATGAGGCGGTATTTGGATGGGTTGACTTTGTCCTGCCTTTTATGTACAGAATATACTTGAGCAGATTTCTCCATTGTCTGCTTGTAACCATACTGGAACAGGTTGTATAGGGAAGCGGGAAGTTCTGGAATACAAGTCTTCAGGACTATTGTTGGCCTGTTGTCAGTGTTATAGCCTTTGCAGTATCCAGTACCTTTAACCGTTTCTTGATATCAGTCAATCGGATTTGCTGACGACTGCTATCTGTAATGATGGGGACCAGGAGAGGAGGCCGAAATGGATCATCCACTCAAAACTTCTGACTGAAGATTGATGCGAAAGCTTCAGCCTTAACTTTTGCACTGATGTTCTGGGATCTTCCATCATTGAGGATGGGGATAGTTGTGGAGACTCCTACTCCAGTGAGTTGTTTGATCATCCACCACCATCCATGATCGGATTAGGAGGACTGCAGAGCTTAAATCTGATGCATTCATTGTGGGATAGCTCAGTTCTGTCTGTCCCTTGCTGTTTGTTATTTGGCACGCAAGTATTTCTGTTTGGAAGCTTCAGCAGATTAACATTTTATCTTTGTATATTCCTCGTTCTGCTCGTGGCATGCCCTCCTGAACTCTCCATTGAACCAGAGTCGACCCTCCTCCTTGATGGTAATGGTTGAGTGGGGGAATATGATGAGTCGTGACATTACAGTTTGTGCTGGAGTACAGTGCTGCTGCTATTAATGATCCACAGTGTCTTATGGATGCTAGTCTTGAGTTCCTCGATCTCTTCGAAATCTGTGCCATTTAGCATGGTGATAGTGCCACACAACACAATAGAATTTATTCTGAACGTGACCGTGAGACTTTTACCGATACTGTCACGGACAGATACGTCTGCAGTTGGTAGATTGGTAAAGATGAGGTCATGTATGATTTTTTCCCCTCCTGTTCTTTCCCTCACTACCTGCTGCAGACCCAATCTAGTAGCTATGTCCTTTCGGACCCGACTAGCGTGATCAATAGTACTGCTGCCAATCCATTCTTGGTGGTCGAGATTTGAAATTTCCTAGCCAGAATACGCTTTGTGCCCTAGCCTCAGTCAGCGCTTTCTCCAAGTGTTGTCTAACATAGAGGAGCACTGATTCACATGAGGAACGACGTTACGTGGTAATCAGTAAGAGAATTCTTTGCCCATGTTTAATCTGAAGCCATGGGCCTTCATTAGGTCTGGAGTCAATTCGGGAGACTCCCAGACCAACTACCTACCGACTATATCTCACTGAGCTGTCCCCTCTTCTGGATCGGTCCTGCCTTTGGTGCAGGACATATGCAGGGATGGTGATGGTGGTGGCTGCGTTATTTTTGTAAGGTATGATTCCGTGAGTATGACTATGTCAGGCTGTTGCTTGAATAGCCTGGAAGGCAGTTGTCCCAGTTTTGACACTACCCCTTAGATGATAGTAAGGAAGTCTTCGGAGGTTCTACAGTGATGTTTCTAATGTTGACTTTTCCAGCGCACAGTTTGATGCCAGGTGGTCCAGCCGGTTTCATTTCTTTGAAACTTTGTAGCCATTGGTCCAAGTGAATGACTCACTGGACCATTTCAGGGAGCGATTGGGAGTCAATGACGTTGCTTTGAGTCTGGATTTGCATGTAAGCCAGACCAGGTGAGGATAGAAGATTCCTTCATTGAAGGATATTAATGATCCCGATGGATTTTTCTAAAAATCGGCAATGATTTTATTCTCATAGGTAGATTCATAATTCCAGGGATATTTTAAATTTACTGACTGGAATTTCCACCATCTGCAGGGGCGGGATTCAAACATTGGTCCAAAGAATAGGAGCTGATTGATCTGGATTGATAATCTATTGGTCACACCATGAGGCCTACTTGGAACCACATGTTGTACTCAACTGCTATTTCTTGTGTTGCCCTGTTTTTCATTCATTGATTATGTTATTCTGGAATCTCATCCATCATTAAATCCTGATTGAAATACACAGTCATGAACATTGTCTCGATTGCTTGAATTTCATTCAATCTGTTTGGTTTGAACAGACATTTCAAGTGAGCTGCACATCAGAAAAGAACAGGAAGTAGGAATGGCTGACTGTGCACTGTACCTGTAACCGGACCAGCATGTCTTGGTTTGTCAGTTAGTCTGATCTTCGAGTTGGATAAACGATTGGCAGGACGTCAAGGGTCGAAGGGTCTGCAATGTGCTGTACTGTTCTGTGTTTTATGTTTCACCCAGCCTGTGGATGCTTATCAATTGTTGAATGTGTGATGGAGTGATATGTGTAAAATCAGGAAGCTGGGGAGGGGCATTAGCCCAAAACTCCAGTTATGTTGTTCATTGTTCCATTCACCTGAATGCCAGTATGTGTGGTGTCCTACACCAGGCAGGCTCCGCCAAGTTCAGTTATTAACGTGATTCTTGTCATTTGCTGCTCTTTTCTTCAGATACAATCTTTTGGGTGACCCACGTATTAATCATATGTTTGCTATGTTGAGTGAATTCGGCAAAAATAAGACATCAACTATGATTATTCAACTGAACTATAATCTCCGAAAAGAATTAGATTGATTCTATATTTATGGATCAAAAATATAAACTCCTGTCAAGATTTTCTAACACAGAAATAAAGAATATACATTTTATTTTGCATTGAACAAACAACATGGATGTAACTATTTTGGCGATCAGAATCACACACACAATGTCAGGATTCAAAACAATGCATTGTCACTTCAACATTTTGAAAGTGTTTGGCTTCTGAATGATTACATGTTCAGGGTGAGCAAACGATTGAACAATCAAATAGAATTATCGTTCTGATACATTTATACATAATCAATCAGTTTAATTTCTCACTGAAATGTACAAGCTTCAGCTATTTGCCAGCAAATTAGAAGTGACTATAATTCAACATGCACTGTGAATATTCAACGAAATAAATGATTTGTGTTATCAAATTATACTGAACAATAATTTGAAAACGTTTAATCTTTAGCAAAAATGTTATTTAATTTGAAATGCAGACAGTGAACAAAAACGATAAACATATTATCATGTGAGGGAAAAGTCAAACCTTTTCAAAGAGACTTGTGCCAAAGCAATGACAGATTTGTTTTCGTAATCGGAATTCAAAATTTAAAATATTCATGTTCTGAGCAATAATTAGACTATATAATGAAGATGGTCTTGCAATACTTGCATTTTAAATGCTTATGCTGCACAAAATAATCAGACATGCGCGAGCATTTAGAATGGGAAATAATCGTATTCTGACTTTTATTCACATCAGACACATGATAGAGTGTGTGCACCAGCTCCAGGAATGTCTCCAAAGCCCCTCCCATTTGCTAGCCTTATCTCTGCAGCCTGTTAAATTCATATTTCCAAATACATATCCAGATCTCTTTTTAATCTTCATCCACAACTCTCCCAGGCAGTTCATTCCAAATCCTAACAACTCTCTCAATAAAGAAGTTTTTCCTTATCTCAAACCTGGTTCTTTTATAACAATCTTGGAATTAGAACTCCTTGATGCTGTAATGCCAACTAATGGAAACAGAGTATTCCTGTTTTACTCTACAACTTTATTTCATACTTTTGAGCACCGCAATAAGTTCACATATTTGTCTGATCTCCTCCAGGAAGAATAAACCTTGCAGGAACTGTAACTAGCACTACATTGGAAAAACAGGCAGAAAACTAGCCACCTGGATACATGAAAACCAGTTATCCAGAAAAAAAGACATGACCCTTTATCACTAGTATCCTTACATACAGATGAGGAAGTACACCATTTCGACTGGGTCTATCTAGGACAAGCCAAGCAGAGACACGCACGAGAATTCCTAGAAGCAGAGCATTCCAACCGGAGCTCTATCAACAAACACATCGATTTTGATTCCATCTAACACTCTCTGATAAAAAGAACCGGACAGAAAATCACCAATACTGGAAATTACATCACTGACTCAAGGAAACCTAATCACTTAAATAGCAAGTGGGACATAATACCAGACTTCACCAGAGGCTCACTGATAATGTTCCCTAGTACAGTGATGAACCATCTGAAAATGAACTCTCCTGCTCAGTGAGCAAACTGACATCCAGAAGAAGTGCAATTTCTCTCAGCCTCCATTACCTAAATCCTTCATTCCAGTTATCATTCCAATTATATTAAGGTTATTTGTATTTTTCTGGAACGTAATTTGGTGTCTGTCTGTCTTCTGAATATGTGTGTGTTTTGGGGGGGGGGGGGTGTGTGAGAGAGAGAGAGGGCGAGAAAGACAGACGGAGAGGGAGGCAGAGACAGAGAGAGAAAATAATCCTCTACAATTTCTGGATTACTCCCCGTGCCATGTGGAAAAGAGGGAAGGATGAGGAAGACAGTATAGCTTACAACGTTGTTAACAAGCTCGTTCAAGGGTGAGGATTTCAGATTATTGGATCATTGTGATCTCTTCCAAGACAGACGGGGAACTGTACAAAAAATACAGGTTGCATCTTAACTGGACGAGCACCAACATCCTTGTGGAGAGGTTTGCTCGTGCAAGTCAGATGGATTTGAATAAACCAGGAGAGTGAGAACCAAAGCAGCAGATCAGGAACTGAGTAGAAGGTTGGCGTGAATAGGACATCAGGCACAGCCAGTCTAATGACCATGCCGAGAGAAGGAATCAAATCAGTCCAAAATGTGAGTTGGGAGTTTGAATAAATTATTGAGATTAGGCGCAAGTTTTTCAGGGATTAATAAATAAGGATGGAGAGTGTGGGGGATGTGAGGGAGTGAGGTGTGTGAGAGCAGAGAGACAGTGCACAAGAAAATGATAAAGTGGAAAGAGGCTGGATGGGGAATTCTGTGAGAAACACTGGCAGATAAAACACTGGAAAACTTGTAATTTGTCAAAGTGAATACCTGGGAAATAATTTATTATGCTTCAGCGAAATAACATCCTTATTGCTAGAGTTGTTTATTATAATAGAGGAAAAGCTGAGTTCAAACTATGGCTGTAACTATAATAATGGTGGCAAACAGCTAGAATAGTGTCAGTGCTGTTGTTGGACAATGCTTGCTCAGAGCATGTGAATTACCCTGGATGTTCCCAGAGAAGGCGGGGCTGAGTTTGGTTGAGTAAATGCTGAAGCTGCATGAGATGTTGCTGCTTTGTAATACAGAAACTTACTGAGTACCATCAAAGGAACAAAGCAGCAAATGCCATTGCTTATTGTTTCAGAATATACCAGAGTGTTCATGGCTGCCACTGCAAAGAATCATGCAATGAAAAACAGGCTCATCACGTCTGTGCCAGCAAGTGCACATCCAAAGGCTTTTTAAACGTTTGTGAGGTTACCTGCCTCAACCACCTTCCTAGACAACGCATTCCAGATTCAGACTACCCTCTCAGTTCGAAACACAGTCCACAAATTCTCTCTCAAACCCCTCCCTTTCTCTTTAAAAGTGTGTCCCTTTGTTTTTGATCCTTTGACTAAGGAAAACAGCTGTTGTCTGTTCATCCTCTCCATATCCCTTATACTCTTGTATACCTGTACCAGATTCCCTCCTCAACCGTTCCTGATGCAAAGAAAAAACGAGCAAATCTAGCCCTCCTCTTTCATACTCACTTTTGAGTACTTACTTGTCTTGTTACTTCTGACTTGCATCTTCCCAATTTATCGGTGTTAAATTTCATCAGGCCATTGATCTGGCTATCTGAATAATCTGTTTCTATCCTCCTGTAGCCTAACACTTCCCTCCTGACTGTGATCCACCCCCAGCCCATCTTTGTGTCATCCACAACATTGATCATCATTTCACTGCTCCCCACCTCCACATTCTCACAATCGTCATTTCTGAATATCACAGACAAGCCGTGATTTCCTTCCTGTTCTCCAGATGTTATTCAGAGGATTATTTGACAATTCCAATTTCTTGCTTTCCCTATTTTAGTGAATTTATGAGTGATGTAATTAACACATTTTATGAGGGTGCCACACATAGCATTTTCCCTTGTAACCCTTGTAAATAAATTAGGATAAACTGGGTTTGGCATCTTGCACTGGAACTTTAGCATTTTGTGTGGCACTATTCTTTGTAACATTCCCTGCAATAGCCAGAGCTGAAGAAATTTTTCATCTGCAGGATGGACGTGGACTCATGCATTGTATGTTTAAATAAACGATTGTGATGGGGATAAATATTCAATTAAATTCTATATTATGTCCAAACTGCAGAAGGTCAAGCCATATTCTCATATCCATCTTGAATTGGAAGCAAATACATACTGGAAAGTAATCAAAAATATTGAAACACCACAGTAGGGGAGGAAAAAACATGTCTTCTGCACTTGATGGAGATATAGAACATGTACAACCTTAACAAGGATCAAGCGATAGAAGAGAGACTACAAGAAATCCTTTCTTAATTTTGAATGGAATCCAGATCCCGATTTTCTTGAACAGTGATGGTTTCTCATCCAATCTCACCATCCAGTCTTTTCTGTATATAAACCAATATTTTCCGTAATACCATCAGTTCTGAGGAAGGGGCACTGGACCTGAAACGTTAACTCTGATCTCTCTGCACAGATGCTCCCAGACCGACTGAGCAGTTGCAGCAAACTCTGTTTTGTTTCAATATTTTCATCGCAAGTTCTCACAATACAACACGTCATCGATATTTAGAGCCCTGTCAAAGAGAGGAACTTTGTAATTTGTCATTTAATGTTCATAGCAAATTACTCGAGATTCAACTGAGATAACAGCTTTGCTGTTATCATCTCAGATCAGACACTTTGTCACAGTTCAGAAAGAAGAAAGAAGGGTGGCACGGTGGCACAGTGGTTAGCACTGCTGCCTCACAGCACCAGAGACCTGGGTTCAATTCCCACCTCAGGCGACTGTGTGGAGTTTGCACATTCTCCCCGTGTCTGCGTGGGTTTCCTCCAGGTGCTCCGGTTTCCTCCCACAGTCCAAAAGTGTGCAGGTTAGGTGAATTGGCCATGCTAAATTGCCTGTAGTGTAAGGTGCAGGGTATATGTAAGGGAATGGGTGTGGGTGGGTGTGCTTCGGCGGATCGGTGTGGACTTGTTGGGCCGAAGGGCCTGTTTCCACGCTGTAAGTAATCAAATCAAAATCGCTGGAGCGAAACTCAGTAGATCTGGCAACATCTGAGCAGAGATGCAAAAAAATTGACCTTTGATTCTGATATGACTTTTCAGAACGGTGTCACATCATAGGACATATGTTAATTCTGTTGCTCTCTGCAGATACTTCTTCATCTTTTTCGCTTCTCCAGCAATTTATGTTTATATTTCATGTTTCCATTATCTCTATATTTCATGTTTCTTGACAGGTCTACATGTTGAACTTGGTAATATTTGGACAATGTGGTTATTTCTCGTTTCTATTACAGTTGGTATTCCTGTGACACCTGAATTACAACCGAAATCTGCTTCTTCTTTAAGATAGAAAGTAAAAACAATTCTGAACAACCTTTAAATCGCAGGAAATCTATTTTTTAAAATATATTTTAGATGCAGCTGACCTCCATGAAATAATAGGGATAGATTTTTGATGATGGAACAATCTGTGTCCTTCATTGAACAAGCTTGTTTCCCCACTCTACAAATGCTTTCAATGCATAACATAGAATTATTACAACAAAGGTGGTGAAAACTCAGCCCATTGTCTCTTCCAGTTTGGAATGAGCAATATCTCTACTATTATTCTCCAGTATTGTCCCCATAGCCCTGCACATTTTGTTATTAGTATCTGCTTTTAATTGTAAGCATCCTGCAAGATATGAAAAATATGATCAACCTCAAACAAAAACAGACGTTGGAGGGAAAGCTCTGCAGGTCTGGCTGTATCTGGAAAGAGAAATCAATGTTAATGCTTCAGGTGCGGTGACCCTACTCAAACTGTATTCCCAATGATTAAATGATGTGTATGTAAAATATAAAATATCCTTGTTGTGAACTATATTTAATTCTATCTGACGTTAAGAGTGTTGATGACATGTGGAATATCATTGTACTCCCCATGCAGTCTCCACAGCCACTGCCCCCATTCCGCCCTATCTCCCAGCCAAACCTGAATCATTAATTCGTAAGTCTTAATGAATAAGTTCACTTTTTGTTTTGGACGAAGGAGAAAAAGTGTAACAATTACTGCTTTATAGCAAATAAAACTGCATTAAAATGTTTGTCCATTTGTATAAATTAATTAATCAAGCATATTATGAATGGAAGGTACAAAGTTTCTTTATTAGACCAGGAAGAGGAACATTCAGAGAAGTCCACACTTCCTGTCTATGTGCAGAGCATATGCACCCAATGACAGTGTGTTGGCTGGCGTTTCTTCCCGTGGAGGAGAGATCAGCCCAGTAACAACGTCCTGATTGTGTTTCTTTTTTTGTGGAGGGGTGAAAATTCCGGGTAAGATGGTTACAGCATTGCAAACGTACAACAGGTCAGAATCATCTAGCCTGCGAAAAGAAAACATCAATCATTCTCCCTCACAACTGACTTCACTTGAGCAATTAGTGATGGGAGACGTGACCAATAGCCAGCGATGTCAGCATCCAGTCCAGTCTAGTTATTTTGTGAACTGAATGCGCTGTATTGAAAGCTAGAACAGTTTGCTCAGTGACTGTGATTGATGTCAGTCTCCATGCATTGTAACTGTGTCACTGGAGGGTTTCCCTCTCCTATTGGTGAGGGGCTTCACTCAGTGCGCTATCCCAGTGTTGGAGCTGATGCATCAGCTCCAACAATAACAAAGATCAGTAGCTGCACAGACGTGGAGAGGACAGATCTGAATCTGAGAATAATGGTCTGGATAATTAAACCAATGGAGAGGAGGCTCTCCTTGGGACTTTTCAAAATTTTTCTCTGTTGGGAATTTGTACCATATCGCATATTAGTGGCACTGATCATTATTTTGGGCGAGGTGAGGGTGTGCTACTCACCTATTCTCTCTATTGTTGGTGTTCTCTACCTCTGTCCATTCATTAATCCCATAAACAATTTTGAACTTCATTGCAATTGCTGTTATCTATATTTGTCACAGAAAGAAAGAATTATCTTCAATTCAACTTGCTGTCTCCATTCATCTGAATTGCAGACATCTGAGAACAAAACTATGGACAACCTCGAGATCCCTTTTTGCCCTGACTGATTTATGCCTCGTGTTCTCTCTGTCACAAACCCTGTCTACTACCAGCTCATAATATCCCCAGTCTCCATCTCTGCGTCAGTGCTGGTTCTGAACAACCCATTGTCTGCACGTTGGTAAAATTCAGACTTTATATTTCAAGCTCTCTTCTGGTCACTTTTCCAGTTACAAGAATTTCAATAACCAAATTGTTCTTGTCTCGGACGTTACTTCATAATTAGGACAATGTATCAGAGTAAGAATGTAGTTTGATGTAATTCAGGAGCAAAGCTTATTAAACGAAAGACATTGTTTCAAGCGATTTGTTTCAAGTCTTACCACAGCTTATGGCAGAACTTCAATAAAAATGATAAGAATTGGAATAAAAGTGAACTTCACGAAAAAGAACCATAAGCCCACATTTTGTCTGTAAATCTTGCAGTTTCACTGATGACCTTCGGTAAAGAAATCTAATGTTACTACCCGGTCTGGGTTAAGTGTGAATTCAGACCCATATCAATGTGCTTCACTTTATATTGGCTTGTGGAATGGCCTCACAATCAGGACAATTCGTGATGATTAACAAATGCTGCCCTGGCAGAGATGCCGACTTCCCATGGAATAACAAATTTGAAGATTAAACCAAATAAAAGAAGATGCTGGAGATCTTATATTGCATGAGAAATGGAAAGAAAAGAACATAAATTGCCACGGAGCTTTTCTGAACTGAAAACAGTTGGAAAATAGTGTAAATAATGCTAGTTACTGGGAAGTCTGTTTTGAAGGGGAGGAGGAGGGAGTTAAATCGATAGAGAAATAAAGAGATAGAAGAAAAAGAACAAACAACAGTAATGATGATCAGCTGGGATGGAAATAAAATGTGAGATTCACCTCATTTATTTTTAACTTTTCCCATCTTGCTGAATATCTTGCCCATGCCGGTACATGGATACCCCGCTTTTCAAAAATTCGCTTTTTGCCACTTCAGTTTCCGAGAAACCTCCAATTGTAAGTATCTGACCTGCTTTTGTAAGCCTTGTATTTGATTGGTGATTTTACTTCACGTTCTGTTCAATGGTAACCCCTATGATATGGATGGGTGGAGTATGCAGTGTCAGCCAGTAGTCCATTAAAAGTTGAATATAAACAGCGATCTGTGAGTACATCGTCTCTCCGATGATTGTCATTTTCAGTGTGGTATTTTCGAAGGATTGATCCTGTTACGCCAGTATTAATGAATTAAATAAAACAGATGCAATTTATCACAGCACACAGCAACAATAAGTCATTGAACACTGAACACCCTTCTAATAACAAAAAGTCTACAATGTTCTGTATAAGAAACACTGCTTTCCTGTTCATGTTCAAATCAGATAACCTGAACCATTGAGATGCTCAACTTGGAACTATTTTTTAAAAATCTTGTTTTGGATGTGGGCATTGCTGGATGGGCCCACCATTTCTTGTCCGTCCCTCGTTGTCCCCTTGAGAAAGTGGTGCTGAACTCCCTTCGTGAACCGCTGCAGTCCACCTGCTGTGTGTTGACCCGCAATGCTATTAATTCCAGCGTTTTTACACAGCAACAGTAAAGGAACGGCGATATATTTCCACATCAGGATGTTGACTGGTTTGGAAGGGAATTTGTAAGTGGTGGTATTCCCATAAGTCTGCAGCCCTGGTCATTCTAGACGAAAGTGTTCGTGGGATTGGAAGATGCTGTCTGAGGATCTTTGGGGAATTTCTGCATTGTGTCTAGTAGATAGTACACACTTCAACTACTGAGAGACGGTGGTGGAGGGAGTGAATGCTTGTGGATGTGATGCCAATGAAATGGACTGTTTTGTCCAGGATGGTGTCAAACTTCTTGGTGTTGTTGGGTCTGCACTCATTCAGGCAAGTGAGAGAATTCAATCTCATTCCTGACTTGTGCCTAGTAGATGATCGACAGGCTTTGGTTAGTCAGGAGGTGAGTTACTCGCACAGTATTCCGAGCCTCTGATCGGCTCTTATATTTATGTGGCGAGTCCACTTGAGTTTCTGGTCAATGATAAGCCCCAGGATATTGATAGTGGGGAATTTAGTAATGGTAATGCTGCTGAATACCAAGTTGTTATATTGTTCCTTATTGGTGATGGTCATTGTCTGCCATCTGTGTGGTTTGAATGTTACTTGCCACTTATCAGCCCAAACCTGGTGAGGGTCCAGATCTTGTTGCATTTAGGCATGGACTACTTCCATATCTGAGCATTTGTGAATGGTGCTGAACATTGTGCAGTCATTGACAAATATCCCCACGTCTGACCTTATGATGGAGGGAAGGGTATTGATGTAGCAGCTGAAGATGCTTGGATCGAGGCTTTATCTGAAGTGTCACTGAAGATATTACCTAGTATGGTGATGAAACCTCTGATAATGAACCTTCCAGCTCAGCGAGCAAAACTGCATTCACATTATCCTGAGAGACTGCTGCAGAAATGTTCTGGAGCAGAGATGACTGACCTCCAACAACAATGACCATCTACCTATCTGTCAGGTATGACACCAATAATGGAGTATTTGCCCGCAATACCCTTTTTGGTCGGGTTCCATGATGCCACATTTGAAAGAATGTAGCATGATGTCAAGGGCTGGAATTCAGCTCCTTTTTCAATGTTTGAACCAAGGCTGTAATGAGATGGATAGATATGGACAAACAGAAGTACGAAGTTTTATTTAGAAATTTCTCTGGACTGCAAACCCTTTGGGTGTCATACACTGTGAGCAGTGTGCTGATACTGGCTGTCAGCCCAGATCACTTATTCCCAATAATGTCAAATAGCTAGGTTGCTGACAGCTAACAAAGTCCATTCGGCCAATAGATTAGTACCATGGAGAAGGTGGATTTTTTAAAAATAGACTATGCCAAGAAGAGCAGGAAATGATAACAACCCCCACTGTGTGAGAGACTGATCCAGGGAATCTCAGTCAGGTGGATCACTGACTGGCGTGGAAATTAATCTGACTGGACTCAGATGTGAGCAAGAGCAATGCTTTATTTTTAACCACTGCAGGGAGCCAATACACTTGGCAAACACACCTTGTGTAAGGGCCCTAAACATTATTAACGTATTCCTTTTATGTCCTTCTTATCACACGCTCAATGACATCCCCTTGCCGTGGACATAACTGTCTTTATGTTTTCCTTTGCTTTTCTGCTGAATTCGCCTGCTCTCCAGGCCAGGTTGAATGTATACAAAATTCAGTAAAGACAAGCTGTCTCTTCGACTGCAGAATTCAGCAAAGTGTTTGCAACTTTCAGAAAACTTTTAGAATTAGCATAGCATTCTCTTTCAGATTTTACAGAAAATGATAAGTTTGTTTCTTTTCTATTACACTGACAGAGGGGAAATCAGGATCTCAGCTGTGGATCAAATAATGTTTGATAAATATCACACACCACTTACATAGTCTGTAATCCACATTTCAATTTATATAGCTCCATACATTTTAACAACCGCATCTCTTTGTAGTTTGCATATTTCCGTCTGTACAGAAAATCACTTTTCCCTGTATTTTGTATTGCATAAATGCATTTCATTAATATTGTCTCTGCTAACTCCTCATTGCAGATGTACCCTTGAATCTGTTCTTCATATGAGTTATAAAGAGTAACGTTCCAATGCTAGTAATTGCGGAAAATCACTGTCCCTCTGCCCAGACTGAACAGTCATGTCCCCGAGTCCTGGCCATTTTCTCTCTTTTCCCAAATGTCATAATCACAATGTAAATGAAGTCTAGTAATTGATCCTTCATCATAGTTCTTTAGCATCGATAACATCAGCAACATAACCCACACCTGCCTCTCTGATTCTGGAATAACAATCTGAATTGTGGTTGTCATGTTCAATTCTGTTTTAACATATCCATGCCGTTTGTTTGTTATAAAACCACATTGTCTCAGGCAAATTTTGCCATCAGATCATGGATGAAAGATGTTCTCTCAATGTGTTACTGATATTGCAATGACTGATCTGTAGTTACAGGATTTGTTTCTCTGTGTATTGAGCAGCGAAGCATGTTTATGGTCTGTTAAACCTCTGGCATTATTTCCATATTCAAGGCAGACTGAATGATTACAAACAATCACTCTTCCATCTTCAACATTCCTTCCTTCAGTCACACCCACATATCACACCCAGAATGCATGAATGTTCAAAGTTATTTTGAATTTTAATGAAAGAGTATTGAATTGAAAGGGATTAACTGAGCTGTTTATTCCGCGATTGTGATTATGTTAGTCTCCATGGATCATATGCGTCCCAAGAGAAATTCCCTCTTCTATGAATAAGGGAATGTTTTCAGTGTTTTATCCCATCGTATGATCAGGAGCATCACCCGCACCAGTAACAGGGATCCGCAGCTTCAAAGAGAGGGTGACGAGAGATCAGAAACTGATAGCAGTAGACTGGAATATTCCAACAATGGGCAGGAGTTTATCCGATGGTCTTTACTGGCTTTCCCAGCCTTGGATATCATTAGTATCGTGGATTGAAGATGTACTGATAGTTATTCAAGTTGGTTACTATCCTATCCTTGCTATAGTTGGTACTCCTGGTAAGCCTCTCGAGCTGCCTAGTGAAACAGTCGAAACTGAATTTATGATCATGATATGTAAATTTTGGAAAGGTGCAAGTCAACGTTTCCATTTTCAATCAAAGATTCCATTCCTTCGAAATTATAACGAACAAAGTACTCAATACCAGTTGCTCACCAATATGCGAGGATGAAACAGACTGTCCTCAACCTCCTTGATTCATTTTCCCCTGCCGAGTTTACATCTCCATATCTTCCCCTCTCACCAATCCTTTCCACTACCACCGTTGTGACATCCAGTGTCCTCCTCAGCCTCATGCAGTTCCTGAATAAACCTGTGTTTGTGACTTTGTTAATTCCGAATACAGCTGTTTCACGTCCCTTCTACCACGTGTCCATTGCAAAACAATTGCACTTGTGATGTTTAACTTGCTCTCTGCACAGAATCTGAAAGATGGGATGACAGTGTATGGTGGTCACATCATTGGTTCATAATCTTGAGCCACAGAATTATAATCTGTTGTTATCGGCTTGCCTCATGACCAATACAGAAAGCAGTGGGTCATCCTTCCCTAGTCATATTTCTGTGTGACTGCAAACCCACAGTACTGTTTTTTACTCTTTTATGTCCTGTGGAAAAGCTGCACTAGCCACTCAGTTCAAGGTCGCCATAAGATGCTGGCCTTACCAGGTCTGCGCAGATCCCGCAAGAGTAGATCAAAAGGAAAGATAGCTCCCTTCCTCTGCCTGTATCCCATATTCCAGCAGTTCATTTCCATTCAGGTATGTGGCCATTCACTGTTTTAGATGGATTCTTTGTGACTGAGTCTCTCCCCTAGAGTGATGTCCATCTGAATAGACACCTCCGGTGCTGGCTTTATTGATGCTGTCCTACAGATATAAGGATGTTTTAAATTCCAAATCAGTGACAGTGCATCGTAAATGAATGATTTCCTATTTCACACAAAAGGAACGGAGCCAGCTAAGTGAGGGAAAGGAATTATTGCGATCAAACCTGAGAGTGTAGTTGAGACAGTATTTGGGGCATTATGGACAGATTTTCTCTCCTTTACAAGAAGTGATCTTACCACAGAGAATGTGAAAAGGAGTTCCACCAGATTAATCCCTGGGATAATGGCACCATTAGGAGTGAGTGAAGGTTGATCTGTAGCGCTGTGAGAGAATTCGAGGTGATTGCATTGAACCCTGGGGGGAATGGGCAATCACTCATTATATTCTAAACAAACAAGATTCCATGACTGTTGTTTCACTCAGGATGCATAATTCTGGATAGTTTAAATGCCTCTGAGGACGTTACGCCCTCCCACCCCAACTCCCACTCCCCACAGTAATTGACAGAGAAGGAGGGGTCCAGGTTTTGAGTAAACTATCCCCACATTAAATCAGTGCAATTGGTGTTTGATCCTGCACTGAATGTCATATTATCTCCCAACCTGACAGCAGCCACAATGCCTTCATTCTAAAAGAGTTAACTATTCCCTCCAGCTTCTGACCTTCATGAAGAACATGTATCCATCTTCTTGGAGATGCAAGCTGCCTCCTTGAGGTTTAAACCATAAGACGATAAGACATAGGAGCAGAAATTAGGCCATTTATCCCATTGAGTCTGCACCACCATTCAATCATCGCTGATAGGTTTCTCAATCTCATTCTCCGACTTTCTCCTTGTAATCCTTGATCCCCTGGATAATCAAAAGCTTATCTGTCTCCGTCCCAAAGATACTCAATGACCTGGCCCCCACAGCCTTCTGTGGCACCAAATTTCAAAGGTTCGCCATTCTCTGGTTAAAGACATTTCTCCTTATCACTGTTCTAAAAGGTGATCCAATTCATGTAAGGCTGTGGTCTCTGCTTCTAGTCTAATGGAAACATCTTACCAACATCCACTCCATCCAGGTCATTCAGTATTCTGCATGCTTCCATTACAATCCCTCTCATCCTTCTAAACTTGATCTTGTATAGACCCAGAGTCCTCAAACATGCCTCACACGAGAAGCTTTTCATTCCTACGACCATTCTTGTGAAAATCTTGTGAACATACCCCAGGGCCAGTATAACCTTCCTGAGATATGGGTCTCAAAATTACGCACAATACTCAAAATGTGGTCTATTCAGAGCCGAATACAACCGTATTCAATTCCTCTCGTAATACATGCCATCAGTAATAAATGCAATTGTACTACTAACAATTGCCTCAACCTTCAAGCTTACCTTGGGAGAACCCTGCACTCGAACTCCCAATTCCCTTTGCACTTCAGATTTCTCCCGATTTAAAAAATAGACCATGCCTCTATTCTTCGTGCCAAAGTGCATGACCTCACACTTTGCGATGTTGGAATGCAGCCAACGATCTCTTTACCTGCCCAACTCCTTCTTCAGCCTCTCCACCTCCTCAATATGACCTGTCCATTTGCCTATCTTTGTATCGTCTGCAAACTTAGCCAGAGTGCCCTCAATTCCCAAATCTAGACTGTTAAGGTTACGATTAAAAATTATGATTCCAAAACTGAGCTTTATGGAACACCACTTGTCACTGGCTGCCTTCCTGGTAAGGACCATTTCATCCCCACTCACTGCTTTGTCCCAGACAGCCAAGCTTCTACCAATGCCACTACTTTGCCTCTAACACCATGGACCCTTATCGTACTCAGTCATCTCTTGTGTGAATCATTGTCCAAGACCTTCTTGAAGACAAGGTGGATAACTGTGTTTGGTCGAGCCTGCTCATTTCGTCTTCAAAGGATTCCAACAGATTTATCAAGCATGACCTTCCCTTGATGAAACCGTAGTGACTTTGCCCTATTTTACCAAAGACTTCCAACTATTCAGAAATCTCATCATTCACAATGGATTCCAGGATGTTACCCACGACCCGGATTCAGCTATTCATTGTGGATCTTTTGTCTTTTTCCTTAATCCCTCGTTAAAGAGGGGTGTCACGTTAGTGGGTTTCCAGTGTTCTGAGATTATTCATTACTCTTGTGATTCCTGAAAGATCACCAAGATCGCCTCCCTTCTCTGTTCAGCTATCTCCCTTATAACGCTGGAATGTAGTCCATCTGGTCAAGGTTATTGAACTACCTTCAATTCTTTTCTAGCATGTTCTCCATGGTGGTGGCCAACATACTCAGCTCTGGCCTCTCAATCGCTTGAATGTTTAATGTATTACTCGTGTCTTCCATCGCTAAAGCTGATGCGAAGTAATTCTTCAGTTCCTTGGCTATTTTCTCGGTTCCCACTTACTATCTCTCCAGTATCATTTTCCAGCAGTCCAATGTTCACTTTTGCCGCTCATTTGTACTTTATATATCGACAGAAACTGTTACAGTCTTCCTTTACATTACCCCAGACTTAATCATCTCTCTCCTTATTTTAGTTTGTTTGCCCTCAGTTTTATCTTGGTAAGCTTCCCAATCCTCAGATTTCCCTCCGCACTTTGCCACATTATATCCTTTCTGTTTTGCTTTTATGCTATACCTGACTTCCCTGGTCAACTATGGTTGCCTCACCCTCCCTATACAAGCCTCTTTTTCCTCAGGATAAATCTCTGCTGTATCCTGAATTACTCCAAAAATCTCCTGCCATTGCTGTTGCACTGTCTTTCCTGCTGGGCCCGTCTCCCAGTCAATTCCAACCAGCTCCTCCCTCATGTCCCTGTAATTGCCTTTATTCAGCTGTAATACCGTTACTACTGATTCTACCTTCTCCATCTGAAACTGCAGAGTAAGTTAAATCATATTATGATCACTGCCTGCTAAGAATTCCTTCACCTTAAGCTCCTTCATCTATTTCGCCTGTACAAGCTGCTCCAAAAAGCCATCTCATAGACTTTCCACAAATTCCTTTCCTTGCAAACCACTACCAACCTGAATTCCCAGTCCACCTGCATAATGAAATCCCACATGATCATTGTAACTTTGACTTTCCGACAGAACTTTCTAGCTCCTGGTGTATCCTGCACCCCAGCTCCCTGTACATAACTCTAACGTGGGCGGCACGGTGGCACAGTGGTTAGCACTGCTGCCTCACAGCGCAAGAGACCCGGGTTCAATTCCCGCCTCAGGCGACTGTGTGGAGTTTGCACGTTGCACGTGCTCCGGTTTCCTCCCACAGTCCAAAGATGTGCAGCTCAGGTGAATTGGCCATGCTAAATTGCCGGTGGTGTTAGGTAAGTGGTTAATGTAGGGGTATGGGTGGGTTGCATTTCGGCGGGTCGGTGTGGACTTGTTGGGCCGAAGGGCCTGTTTCCACACTGTAATGTAATCTGATCTAAGTTTGGGCGGCACAATGGTTAGCACTGCTGCCTCACAGCGCCAGAGACCTGGGTTCAATTCCCGCCTCAGGCGACTGACTGTGTGGAGTTTGCACATTCTCCCCGTGTCTGCGTGGGTTTCCTCCGGGTGCTCCGGTTTCCTCCCACAGTCCAAAGATGTGCAGGCCAGGTGAATTGGCCATGCTAAATTGCCCGTAGTGTTAGGTAAGGGGTAGATGTAGAGTTGTGCTTTGGCGGGGCGGTGTGGACTTGTTGGGCCGAAGGGCCTGTTTCCACACTGTAAGTAACCTAAACTAAAAAAAACCTAAGCTAACTGCATTTTTTCACCTTTTTGATTCCTCAGTTCTGCCCACAAAGATTCTACACGATCTGACCTTACTTCATTTCTTATTATTGATTATTGATTCAATTCTATTCTTACTAATGAAACAACTCTATCTCTCTGCCCACCTGCCTATCTTTTCGACAGGATGATTATCCTTGAATATTCAGCTCCTAATCCTGATCCTCTTGCAGTGATATCACTGTAATGCCCATATCGTACCTGCCAATTTGTGAATGAGTCACAAGCGTATTTACCTTATTCCTTATGTGAATGCATTTCGATATGATAGTTTAGTCCTGGATTACCCGTCGCTCTTTTCACTGTCATTTGTTTGTCTAGCCGTTGGTACCTACACGGACCCTCACCACTGGATCATTCCCCGCCAAATCCAAGTTCTTCTGTAGCCCAGATGATATATCCCAAACCCAAGCACCAGGTAGGCAACACATCATTCAGGACTCTCAATCCCAATCACAGAGAACAGTAGCTATGTCTCTAACTCTGATTATCCATCATTGGGCGGCGCGGTGACACAACACTGCTGCTTCAAAGTGCTAGGGACTGGGGATCAATTCCAATCTCTGGACCCTGTCTATGTGGACTTTGTAAATTCTTCCCGTGTGTACATTGGGAACATTAACTCTTTCATTTCTCCACAGTATGTCTCTGTGTTTGCTTCAGATTTCTACCATCTACAGTATTTTTGCTTTGGTTAGACAGAGAAATCTAGCCAATATGACAGGTTTTCGTAAAAGCAGCCGTGCATCGCGAGTTCCCTGGTTGTTTAGGAATCTGGCCCGGCCCCTTCCGTGTGTGCAGTGTCCCTGGATACCCATTCCATCCCTTTCATTCCCTCAGTCCATCGTCACTACATGCTGCCTTTTCTTGTGCCATCCCTGGGACTCCCCACACCCCATTGCCTGGCACTGGACACTCCCTTCGCAGGACTGTGCACACAACGACACTGCGCACTTTCTGACCCACTGGGGATGCTGGGTAAAGATCCTGCCATTGAAAGGAACAGAATAACTAAAGTCCAATTGAATAGCAAACAAAGAAGCTGCATGACATCCATCTGCTCTGACATTTTCTAGTTTTCTGTTAATCCTCGTCCATCTGCAAATATATGGTTCATATGTATAACTTGGTAAAAACAATGACTGCAGATGCTGTAAACCAGATTCTGGATTAGTGGTGCTGGAAGAGTACAGCAGTTCAGTGGTGCTCTTCCAGCACCACTAATCCATATGTATACCTTGTCAAACAGGTTTAGTGTTGGGGATAGATATCAGATCGTCTGGGCATTGGACTGATTCAGTGGACTCCACTTTCCTGAGGTCACACTTAAATTTTTATTATCAAGTCTATCCACTTTAAAGTAACGGCCTTGCGAGAGTTCTGTTGAAAGGATATTTGAATTTTGGAGACACTAGACTATGTCACGTGCGAGTAAGGTTAGGACTAGGAAGGTAGCAAAGTTAAATACATGGCCAAACAGCTGGCAGGGGAGGCAGCACTTCTGATATGTGGATCATTGGGATTGCGGAGTTGTTAGGACCGAAACAAGAAGGACAGGATGGACCTGAACTTGCAGCAATCTCCGACATGTGGAGAGGGGTATAGCAGGAAAGACAGTGGAACAGCAATGGCAGGTGATTCCAAGATTAATTCACGAGACACTGCAGAGATTCATGCTGAGGAATAGAGGCATGATACAGGGAGGATAAGGCAACCAGGGCTGACGAGGTAAGTGAGGGATTGCATACAAGCAAAAGTGCAAGCATACAATGTGGTGAAGGGCAGTGGGAAACGAGAGAATTCGAAACAGCAACAGAGGGCAAAAAAATAAGGAGGGAGAAGATTAAATATAGGGGTAAGCGAACCAACATTATAGAGGAGACTGTAAGAGGTTCTTTAGATATATAAAGTGCAAAAGAGAGGTAAAAGTAATATTGGACACTGGAAAATGATGCTGGAGAGACAGTAGTGGGAAACAAAGAAATGAATGAGGAACTTGGCGTCAGTCTTCATGGTGGAAGACATGAATAATTTCACAAAAGTTGAAGAGAGTGAGAGGGCAGAGCTGAGTATGGTGGCCATTATCAAGAATAACATGTTAGAAAACTGAATGTCCTAAATGTGGATAAATCACCTGGACCAGATGGACTACACCCCCAGCCTTGGAAGGGAAATAGCTGAAGAGGTAGTGCAAGTATAAGTAGTAATCTTTCAGGATTGTTTAAAATCAGGAAAGGGCAAAGAGGCTGGAAATTGCTAATGTCACACTCCGTTTACTAAGGGAGTTAAACAGAAAATGGAAAATTACAGACGGTTTGGCCTTACCTTAGTAATGGGTAACAACCTGGAATCCATCGTGAAGGATGGGATTTCTGAATACTTGGAGGTCTTTGGTAAAATAGAACAGAGTCAACATGGTTTCATCAAGAGGAGGTCAGGCTTGACAAACCTGTTAGAATTCATTGAGGGAGTAACGAGCAGATTAGACCAAGAAGAACAATAGATGTCATCCGCTTGCTCCGCAAGAATCCTTTGACAAGTTGCCACACAGGAGGCTATTGAGAAAGATAAGGGCCAATGGTGTTAGAAGCAATGTACGAACATGGATAGTAGCATGGATGTCTGACAGAAAGCAGAGAGTTGGGATTAAAGAGTCCTTCTCAGGATGGCAGCCAGGGACCAGTGGTGTTCCATAAGACTCAATGTTGGGACCACAACTTTTCCCTTCATGCATTTATGATTTGCATGAAGGAACTGAGGGTATTCTGGCTAAGTTTTCAAAAAGTGCAAAGATAGATAGAGGGACATTGAAGAGGTGGTTCGGCTGCAGGAAGGTACTCTAGCGCATCTCCTCAACTTCCCGCAACTCCGCTCTTGATCTCCACCATTCCAACTACAACAAGAAGAGAACCCCTCTGGTGCTCGCCTTCCATCCTACCAACCACAGGATACAACGCATCATCCTCCGCCATTTCCGCCACCAACAGTCAGACCCCACCACCAGAGGTAGAATTCCTTCCCCACCCATATCAGCAGAGACCATTCCCTTCACAACTACCTCGTGAGGTTCACGCCCACCCAACCCCACCCAGCCACCTTCCATTCTTTGCCACTGCAAGAGGTATGAAACCTATGTCAACATTCCCTCCTCACCTCCATCCAAGACTTCAAAGGATCCTTCCACATCATGCAAAGAACATCCTGTGCATCCAAACACCACATCTACTCTGTCCATTGCAACGGATCTCCTCCCCATTGGTTAGACAGGGCATCAATTTGCAGAACGGTTCAGGTAACACACTCTGGCACACACACCCAACAGCCCCACTTCCCTATCCTTAAATACTTCAACTCTGCCTCCCACTACAACAAGGACATGCATGTTTTTGGCCTCCTCCATGGCCAATTTCTAACCAGCAGTCGTCTGGAGAAAGAATGCATCATCTTCCACCGAGAGACCCTCCAATCACTCGATATCAAAGGCAATTTCACCAATTTCCTCATCTCCCCTCCCACCACCTTATCCCAGATCCAACCCTCTAGTTCAGTACCGCCCTCTTGAACTGTCCAACCTTCCATCTTCCTTCCCATGTATCCACTCCACTTTCCACTCTGACCTTTCACTCTCACCACTCACCTTCATCTAGCTATCGCTGTCCAAGCTAGCTTCCTCCCAGCCCCAGCCCCTCACATTTATCTCTCAGCCCCCTTACGCCCAACCCCATCGTTTCTGATGAAGACTTTAAGCCTGAAGCACCGAATCTCCGGCTCCTCAGATGCCACCTGACTCGCTGTGTTTTTCTAGCATCACACTGTCTTTACTTTCTCCTACAGGTTAGGGAAGTGAGAAAAGATGTGGCAGATGGAGTATAATGTGGGCAAGTGTGACATCATGCACTTTGCCAGGAAGAATACTGGCATGGACTATTTTCTAAATAGCAAGCAGGTTCAGAAGTCAAAAGCGCAAAAAGCCGAGAGAGTTCCAGTCCAGGAGTCTCGAAAGGTAATCTTGCAGGTTGTCAATTGTTAGGAAGGCAAATACAATGATGGCATTTATTTCAAGAGGGCTTGAATATAAAAGCAGGGATGTACTTCTGAGGCTGTATAAGGCTTTGGTCAGGCCACATTAGGATTATTGTGCACACTTCTATGTCACATATCTCAGGAAGGATGTACTGGCCCTGGAGCGTTTTCCAAGGAGATTCATGAGAATGGTCCCAGGAATGAAAAGCTTAACATATGAACAACATCTGAGGGCTCTGGTTCTATATATGATAGAGTTCAGAACATGTTAGGAGGTCGACTCGAAACTTACAGGATATTGAATGGCCTGGACAGAGTGGATTTTGGGACGATATTTCCAATGGTAGGAGAGACTAGGCCCCGATGGGAAAGAGTAAAGAGAAGACCTTTCAGAACAGAGATACGGACGAACCTCTTCAGCCATAGAGTGGTGAATCTATGGAATTCACCGCCACAGAAGGCTGTCGAAGCCAGGTCACTGAGTATATTTAAGAGTGAGACAGATAGGTTCTTGATTGTAAAGGGGATCAAGGGTTACAGGTCGAAAGCGGGAGAATGCAGTTGAGAAGCTTAACAGCCATCATTGAATGGCGGAGCAGGCTCAATGGGCCTAATGGCCAAATTTCTGCTGCAATGTCTTCTGGTTGTATGTTTAATATTGGCTCCCCACATTCCTCATTGGAGTTGTATCCCGGAATTTGATCTTCATATGTTTTATGAAGAATCAAATTCCAATACTGATGGCTGGGAAATATCATATTCCCTCCCTCCAGTCTCAGCAGCCATGTCCCCAATATCATAATCACACTGCAATCGAAATCCAGTGAAATTTACTTTATCATAGTTGATTGACATCGATAACATGAACAGCATGATACTCACCTGCCCTCTCTAATCCTCGAATAACTATCTGACTTCTGTGTAACATCATATTCTCTGTTAACATATCCATGCCATTTTTCTGTTATCCTCATGTTATTGTATGCACATTTTCCTGTCAGAGTCTGGACTAGAAAAGTTCTCTCCATATTTTACTGACATTATAATCACTGATCAGTAGTTACAGACTATATGTTTCGATTTATCAAAGGAGAAACTTTTTTAAGTTCTGACAATCCTTTGACATTACTCGCATATCTAAGGCAGATTGAATGATTACATACAATCAATCTACCATCTCAAATATTTCTTCCCTCTGTTCACCCCTCCCCCCCACACACACACACATGTCCCATGCCAAATGTGTCGCTTTCAACGTTTTTTTGAATTTTAATAAAATCAATATTGAATTCAAAGGGGTTAACTGAAGCTATTTGTTCAGTGACTGTGATTAATGTCAATCTCCATCGATCCTAATTATCAAAATGGAGAGTTTTCATTGTTGAAAGATAAATGGGTTCTGTTCAATGTGCTATCCCGTAGTATGAGGAGGGGCATCACTGACAGCACTAACAGGGATCAGCAGATCGAAAGAGAGAGAGAGAGAGAGACGGGGAGGAGAGATCAGAATCTGAGAACATTAGACTGGAATGTTCCGACAATGGACAGGTGCTTATCCTCGGGGGTTTACTGGCTTTCTTGGCCTTGGATATCATTAGCATGGCGGATCCATGATATCCTTTGGATTATTCAAGGTGGTTACTATCCCATCCTCACTATAGTTGGTGCTCCTAGTAAGTCATTATATTTAATAGGAGAAAGTGAGGACTGCAGTTGCTGGAGATCAGAGCTGAAAAATGTGTTGCTGGAAAAGCGCAGCAGGTCAGGCAGCATCTAAGGAGCAGGACAATCGATGTTTCGGGCATAAGTTCCTGAAGAAGGGCTTCTACCCGAAAAGTCGATTCTCCTGCTCTTTGGATGCTGCCTGACCTGCTGCGCTTCTCCAGCAACACATTTTTCAGCTTTAAGTCATTATATTTGTCTACTAAACCGGGTTGACCTGAATTTCTGCTCATTATATATACATTTTGGAAAGTGCTAGTCAATGCCTTCAGTTCCAAACTAACATTCCTTTCCTTATATATTATAACTATCAAACTACCAGAAACTACTATTTATAAATTACTCACTGATATGCGAGAAGGAACCAGACTGTTCTCAAACTCCATAATCCATTTTGTCCTTCACAGATTTACATCTCCATGTCCTCCCTACTCACCAATCCTGTCCAATACCACCATCATGATATCCCATTCTCGTCCTCAGTCTCAGTGCAACTTCTGAATAAACCATTTGTGCTTTTGTTCAATCCGAATGCAATAGTTTCACGTTCCTTCTAACCACATGTCCATCACTAAATAATTGCTCTTGAAGATGTTTAACTTGTTCTCTGCACGTACGGGAAGACAGCTTATGGTAGTCAAGCCATTGACTGATAATTTAGAGCCACAGAATAATGGTCTGTTGGTATCTCATGAAGGAATTTGGTGTGTTTAAAAGCAACCATTATCATTTGTTATAAAAAACAATATGCTTGCCTCAAGACCTTTAGGGAAGTTAATGTGTCATGCGTACTTCGTATGGTTTTGGTGTGACTTCTGTGATGAACACATGGGTGTACTGTACCATTGAGAGAATTAAAAGCCAGCAATAACTATCTGACAGCACCAAGTGTTCTGAAAAATAGATATAATGTAACATTTGGTCGAACAACCCGATTAGCTCATTGTCTCGAAACAAAAACAAATTCAGCAAAACCTTTTAAATTATACCCCAAAATACCCACCTCCAACCAAGTATGAATTTATTATATTGACAATCGTAAAAGCCAATGATACAATCCCCAATAGGTTAGCGTTAAAAGTCCATGGAAAATTGAACAGTTGACAGGAGAACTGCCAAGCTACCAGCGTTCAAAGTCTGCCTGAAAAATAGCTCTCCTATAGGTACCTTTATTGATTAGTCACTGGTGAAGCAGAATACCCAAGAAGAAAAGAAGACAGGAATATGGAGAAGAACTGAAAGCTTCCTGATTTTGAGATAAGAAGGTTTGTTTTGTAAATCTTAATTAGGAGTCTTATCGGACTTGTATTGTGGAGGGGGAAGGTAAAAGACAGGTTAGAGGAAGAAGTTATAAATAGTCATTCGTTTATTGTTCTCTGTTATACTTTAATAAATAAAGTTATTAATTTTAACTTTAAATAGATTTGGCCTCGAGAATTATAACAGATTACTGCATTGGATAAATCTTTTCTCTGCTGCTGGTTTTAATTAAGCAGGAAGATTTATCCTGTGTTGTAACACTACAAACCCATAGCTATGCGATTTACTCTTTACAGTACTGTGGAACAGTTGATCCAGCCACTCATTTCAAGATCTGCATAACATGCTGCCCTAACCAGGGCTGCGTACATCCTGTGAGAGAAGAAAGAAGTAAAGATAACTCCCTTTCTCTGCCTGTTTTCTGTATTGCTACATCTCATTTTCATTCAGGTACGTGATCATCCCCTATTTAGGTGCATTCAATCTTAGTGGAATTCTCCCTAAGAGTGGTGCAGAGTTCCATAGGCAACTCTGGTGCTCGCTTTATTGATGCTGACGTACAGATGTAAGGGAATTATAAATTCCATGTCAGTCGTAGTTCATAGAGAAGGAATGGCTTTTTGTGGCTCAGGAAAGAAATGGCAATGTCTAAGTGAGAGAAAAGGTGCTTTGTGATCACCCAGGAGAGTGCTTTTGAGGAAGTATTTGGGGTATTGTGGATAGACTTTCTCCCAAGCTTCACCAGACTAATCCCTGGGATGATAGCTCCATGAGCAGTGAGTGAAGCTCAGTGAAAGAATAAGAGGTGATTGCATTGAACCTTAAGGGGGATGAACAATCACTCGTGATGTTCTAAACAGACACTGATACGGTGATAAGTTCCATGGTTTTTTTTTCACGCAGATTACATGATTCTCGATAGTTTAAGAGCCTCTGAGAACTTTCCACATAACCACTCCCACTCCCTATTTCGACTGCGAAAGAGATGACAAAGGGAGGGGGGGGAGAGAGAGGGGGGTTCAGGTTTTTGAATAAACTGTCCCAACATTAGTACAATTCAATTGGTGCGTGATGCTGCAATGAACCTCATGTTATCCATAATCTTGATAGCAACAACAATGCCATCATTATAAAAGTGTTAACTCTTTCCAGCAGTGGAGAGAGAAGGAAAGTCTTTTTACGCTACAGGAAAGGAACAGAGATGTCTAAGAGGAAAAAGAGTTATTGTGATCATTGCTGAGAGTGTTGTTGAGGCAGCATTTGGGATATTGTGGACAGACTTTCTCTCCTTTATTAGGAATGATCGCCTTGCCACAGAGAGAGTGCAATCGGGTTCCACCAGACTAATCCCTGGGATGGTGGTGCCATGAGGAGAGAATGATGATTAATATCCGGCGTTGTGAGAGAATTAGAGGCGATTGCATTGAACCTTAGGGGGAGGGACAGTCACTCACGATATTCTAAATAGACACTGATACGGTGAAAAATTCCATGGCCTCTTTTATACTCTGGTTACATGACTGTCAATAGTTTAAGACCCTCTGAGAATATTCCCCTCACTCCACACCCAATCCCCATTTCGCATTAGAGAGACAGCGGACCAGTCTTTGAATAAACCCTCCCCACAGTAATACAGTGCATTCGGTGTGTGGTACTCACTGAAATTCTCGTTATTCGTAGTCCCTACAGCAGCCCCAATACCCTCATGCTAAAACAGTTAACTTTTCCCACCAGATTCTGACCACCATGGAGAACATGGGTGTGTCTTCTCGGAGAGTCCCTACAGTTGCCTCCTTGAGACTTGGCACAAATCATTTGGCTTCCCTCCTCACTGCCAGCAAACCTTGTTAAAGTAGCACACGTTCTACAAACAATGGAACCATGATTAATATCATGGACCCCTCTATCAGTGCAGTCTTGGTTTCATTAGTTTGTCGTGTTGAAATATAAAGTACCCCCTCTTGTTCCTGTATAACTGTCTCGTGGGATGAATAGACTCCTCCTGGTCTCATGGAACAGGTTTAAGGGTCTGATTGGGCTCTGCCTGTTCCTGTTTAACAGCTCGATGCACTGAACAGACCACTCTTCTTCCTGTGTAACAGGCAGGAGTATTGAATGTGCTGTCACTTTTCCTGTTCCTGAATGCCAGCTCATACCCGTGTGCAACCACCTTGAAATGCTGAATGAGCTCCTCTTTTAACTGCGGAAATGGGCAATGTCTGGCCGTGCTGTTACATAAATGTTACCGACACTTTAACAGCACAAACCGGAATGCTGTCCGGGTCTTGCTGCACATGGACGCAGAATGGTTCAGGAGCTGATGGGGGTCAAAATGTTCTGAACATTCTGTGATCTTCAGTAATCATACCCACTTCCGATCTTATGATGGGAAAAGACATTGATGGAGCAGCTGAAGGTATTTGTGCTGAGGAGGCTAACGTGAGGATCTCCTGCAGAGATGTCCTGGGACTGAGAGGATTGTTGGCGACTGACCCCAAACCTTATTGTGTTCTGAAAGACCGCGTCCAGTGGGATAGTTGCACCTGATTCCCATTCAGCTCAAATACATAGGTGGTCCCAATGCCATTCTCAGTCAAATACTGCATTGGTATCATAGACATTCACTCTTTCTTGAGCTCCTGTGTTCGCCTCTTGTTCATATCAATAGGTGACAATGTATGTGGAGGGAGGGCTTTCCTCTCACAGAAGGTAATCACTGTTAGAAATTATCTGGGCTCGAGAGCTAGGGGAGCTACATTACTGAAAGCATTTAAGGAGGAGGTAGATGGATTTTTGACCTCTCAGAGAGCTAAGGGGTGATGAATTGGGCATTAAAGAGGAGTTAATTTCAACAGTAGATCAGCCATGATGGTATACAATGGCTTGATCATCCGAATTACCTGATCCTGTTCCGTTTGTCCTCATATTCAGTAATTGCAAAGTTAACGGTTGTAATTTTCCTGAACGTTCTTTTCTTGAACTTTTCAATCAGAGACAGTAACGTATTTTGTGAGTCATCTCTGGTTGAGGTATGAGGACTGTATTCACAGTGTATCTGGGTCTATAATATGACCAACAAATGAATCACAAGTTGCAGAGAGGAATCACTCTGTAATGAGATCAGAGGCGTCTTTTGAAACAAATAACATTTTCCAACCTAAACCAAACCATGTTTGACAGTCTTGAGGGACTGAATGAGATTCTGTGTTACTGTTGACCAGGTATCTGGGACAAGTGGCCTCCATCTGCTCCTTGAAGGAGCGGTGAGGGGTTGAATACAACATAGCAACATAGAACTGAGCAGCAGGAGTGGGCCATTAGATACTTTATCACCGCTCCAGGTGTTTTTTGGTCTCATCAGCAGGTTTCTGTCTGTATGCAATTTTACTACATATCAAAAACAACTGTGAATAAATGCAAACATCCAGAAACCACAATCCTCTGGGGAAGGGAATTTCCACTTGAACAGCCCTTTGAGAATTTCTCATTTGTGTTCCAACAAATGTTGGAAGGTTACTATGTCCTTTTCCAGTCCCACTCCTCCACTGGTTACACCAATCTTAAATGCAACCAGTTTAGTGATGTGGCCAATGGTATAGATCTCAGAGTAGGTCATTTTCGAGAAAAATGTGAGACACAGTAAGTTGAACTCATAACAAATGGTAAACTGACATAGTGCCCCAAATGTTATTCTGCCTTTGAAGTTACTCTGCTCGCACAAGCTACTGCTAGTGGGATTTCTTTCTAGAACACTTGGATTTGGCTGAATTCCCTTCGTTTAAGGCAGTGGAGAGATTCCAATGAACCCTCACCAGGAATCCTTCACACGTGGTACAGATAACTCAGGGATTTTCTGGTCTCACACTTTGCTATCGCGTGGAACAAAGTAAGAGGGAGAGATCAATCGGCAGCTGCTTCTCAGCCAGGGAACATTTTTCTCCCTCTCTGTGTTGGAACAAACAATTATGTCAACTGAACACCAAACTTGATCATTCTCTGGAAAACCTGATTTTGGATTATATGCAGATGCGTCATTGCTCTTGCTGTACAAAATTCCTTCCAATCCCAAAAATGTCCCCACTTTATAATTTGATGACATGCTTACATGTGTCTGTGTAATTTCTAAATATTGGTTGGTGTCTTCATAGTATGTGTGTTAATATCAATGTATCTTTTCCTTCAACGTTATTCTCTAGCTTTCGTCTCCCTGACAGGAGATAATATATATCCAGCTTCTACACTTTTGAGAAAGTCATGGATGGTTCAATAAAATTTCTCAGCTAAGATCAAAACTGATAATCCCCCAAAACAAAAGGCTGGCATTCCAGGAATGAGTAAAGGGAAACCTCTTTGAAAATCTTCGAAAAGAATTATATCTTTTTATTTTAGTTTAGGGGATCAATCCTGCACAAAGTGCATCAGGTGTGGTCTCAAAAATGCCCTGTACAGATTCAGTAAAACATTCCTGCAATTAAACCTGATGCTTTTTTGCCAAAAACAGCATTCTTCTACTTACCTTCCAAATCATTTGCTGCACTGACTTCATATGATTCATGTCGCAAGAACATGGAAACCTCCTGTATCACAGAGTTCGGCAATCTCTCTCCATTTAAATTGTTTACCATTGTTTTATCTTTCATGCCAAAATAAATAACTTACCTTATGTTATTTCTGCTGAAAGTTTACTCACTAACCTTCCCTGTCTGTAACACATTGCAGACTCACTACCTCCATTTGACGACACATTGAATGGCCATCTTGGTGTACGAGCTAATTGAGCTCCAAGCTATTCCCTCCCCTTCCCCCAGATCTTAGATAAAGATTATTGATCATTGTTGACCCCACAGTGATCTCTGAGGCACTCCATCAGTTATAGCTTTGCAGCCTGAAAATAAACATTTGTCTCTACTCTCTATTTCCTGTTAGTGACAGCTTCCCTGTTCCTGTGTAGCCGCTCAAGCGGGTTGAAAGGCCTCCTCCTAGACTGTGTAGTGTACTGAACGAGCTGAATTACTTCATTCCATATTCCTGTGTAATTCCTGAGAGGGGCAGAATGGTTTCCTCCTGTGTCATTGTAACGATCCTGTCTGACTTAATGGAGTGGTCACCAACCCTGTAACAGCATCGAGGGGTGGATTGAGGGAACACATTGGATAGGGGCAGAAGTTGCCCATTCGGCTGCACCATTCAGAATGTTCATGGCAGATCCGAGTGTGCCTGACCATCCATTTCCTGTCTGTTCCCAATAAACACTGACCCTTCTGTCCAGTAAAGATCTCAGCCTGGAATATTTTCTATAACCGAGTCTTCACTGCTCCCTGAGGATGAGGGCACCACAGGTAGCACAAGACTAAAGTGAAAGGGACGTCCTTATTTCATTGTGGGACAACTGTTATTTTAAAACTGTGTTTACTGAACATCAAATCACCACCTCTTTTCAGACATAAGGATAGAATAATTAGGAATAAAGATAAGACATTCCGGACTCCAACCCTATCCCACATTCCCACTGACCCTTTCCAATCAAATATGTATCACACCCAATCTCTGCTGCTGTCTGAGGAAGAGAATGCCTGATCAAATAATACCGCAGGATCATGAGGGAAATGAGCAGATTGAGGTCATTCAGCCTATCGAGTCTGAAATTCCGTTCAATAATTTTTTATAATACCTCGACTTCATTATTCTGCTTTCTCGCTGGAATCCTTGATCCACTTACAAATCAAAAACCTTACGATTTGTGTCTTAATGACACTATTGGCTGTGCCTCTGTGTGTCTGTATGTGAGTAAGTGTGTGTGCGTGTATCTGTATGTGTGTGTGTGTCTGTCTGTGCCTGTGTTTTTGTGTGTCTGTATGTGTGTGTGTGCCTGCGTGTGTGTGTGTCTGTGTGCTTGTTATCTGTGTGTTTCTGAGTCTTCATCCGTCTGTCTGTGTTTAAGCCTGTGTTGCTATCTGTATTTATGTCTATTTGTATGTGACTGTCTTTCTTTTTGTGTGTTTATACGTGTGTGTATGCCTATCTCCTTGTAAGTATTGTGTGTGTTCGTCTGTGTATTTCTGTGTCTGCGTCTCTGTGCAATGAGCTATCTGTGGGTTTTTTTTGGAAGTGAAAGGACTGTTGTGACTGTTGTGGGAGCTGCCAGTGGGTTTAAACTGAGAATTGTCTTTCACTGAACATTTCTCCTTAACTGGTCAGTAGGACGTGGATGTTTCAGGTTCTCGACAGGAGGCGTCCCGGTCCTCTACACTCTTTAAGAGTCCTGCCATTATGGCGGGGGGAGGGGAGTGAGGGAACGGATATCGGGCACACCACTACCCGGCTTGGACCTTTCTATCCTATTCCAGGCAGTTTCTCCTGGAGTGGGAGAAAGGGATGGAGGGAGAGTGTGAATGGGTGACCCGCTGTTTGTTCTGGTGTCGGTGGAGGGAGTTGTGCGGTGTCTGGAATGAGTCAGTCGACAGTTTTGAATCCGTATGGTATTATTAGTTGCCGAATTCAATAGTGAGAGTGGTAGTGCCTGAGCCTTATTTGGAGACAGAGCGTGAACCTTGTTCGGGGTTAGGTGCTATAACAGATATACAGTGAGTGTGAGGGAGCAGAGAGTATATGGGAACTCTTATCCTAACAGAGAGAGGAGGATATTGTTGCTTGTCCAGTATTGTGGGACATTTCTTCAGATTATCTCAGCGTCGAGGTGAGCCTCCCTGAATGTCTTGTCCAGGTCTATCACTAATAACGACACAGACCTGTCCCTCAACTTCCACAGAATCAGTTTAGGTAGAGTTTACAGATAGCAAGGAGAAGCAAATATTGGTGTCTTATATATCTAAACCAAACGGTAGCAGAAAATCGGACCATCACATGCTCTGGAAATTAGATAGACAAATGTTGTGGATACCGCAGTCTTATTGAATGGTTAACAGTGTAAACTAAGTGACTGCTGAAGCTGTGAAAAATAAGTTCCGTAAATGTATATGAGGTAGGTTGAAGAGCATGTTGTGAAGCAAACTAGAGAGCAGGTTATTTCGGATTTGATGTTGTGTGGTCAGAAGGACGAATTATTAGCCTTGGTCTGAAGCAGCTTTTAAGGAATAATGCCATTTATAAGGTACAGTTTACAAGGTGTCTGCATACAGTTTAGAATGCTTGAATATTCCAGTCAAACATCATGGAAGACTGGAGGCTAGAGTGTCAAGATATCTACAGTGAATTTGGAAAGTACAATATAACATTCAGTGGGAGACAAGCAGTGGTTGTTAGAGTCATAGAGGCAGACAGCACGGAGACAGGCCCTTCAGCCCAAACTGGTCAATTGCAACCAAAATGCCCATCCACGCTAAACCCATTTCATTGCCATTGTCCCATATCTTTCTCATCCTTTACTATCCATGTATTTGTTCAATGCTTTTTAAATATTGTTAATGTATCCGCCTCAACCACTTCTCATTCCATATGCCTAACAGCCCCTGTGTTAAAAAGTTGCTCCTCAAGTTCCCTTTAGTTCTGTCCCCTCTGAACTTAAACTGATGCCCTCAAATTTGTGATTGCCCAACCCTGGGAAAAAAGACTGGGTGCATTCACTCTATCCATGCCTGTCATGATCTTATAAACTTCAATATGTTCCTCTCTCAGCCTCATGCACACAAAAGTAAAAAGTCCTAGCTTGTCCAACCTCTTTCTGTAACTCAGACCATTGAGACCTTGGCAGTATCCTTGTAAATGTTTTCTGCACTCTTTCCAGTTTAATAACATCCTCCCTATAGTAAAGTGAACAAAACTGAACATACCACTACCAATATGGCCTGACTAGCATCCTGTATAACTGCATCATAACTGTCTAATTTCGATACTCAGTGATATAAACCGATTAAGGCCAGTGTGTCAAAAGCTTTCTTCACTGTCTACATCTGAATCAACGTCCAGAGAATCATGCACCTGAATTCCAAGGTCCCCCTGTTCCACTACACTCCTTTGGACCCAACCATTCACCATGAAACTCCAAACTTGATTTGACTTTCTAAAATGCAAGAACTTACACTGATCTATATTAACATCCATTTGCCATTTCTCAGCCACTTCTCCAGGTGATCAAGGTACTGCTGTAATTTCTGAAATTTCTGATAACCTTCCTCACTCTCCGTGATGCCGCTTGTTTCAATGCCGTCTTCAAACTTACAAGTCATGCCTGTACATTCTCATGTAATATATGTAATATGTAGTGGTGTCAGCATCACCCCTGAGGCATTCCAGTATTCACAGGCCTCCAGTCTGACCAGCATGTTTCCAGTATTAATCTCTCCTTCCTGCCATCAAGGCAACTTTGTACCTAATTTGCCAGCTCTCTCTCAATTCCATGCGAACTCACCTTCCAGAGCAACGCACCATGTGGAAACTTACTGAAGGCCTTACTGGAATTAACCTAGACTACGTATACCACCCAGACCTCCTCAACGTTGCTGGTTACTTTAATAAAGAACTCCAACAAAATTGTGAGTCATGATCTCCCTAGCACAAACTCCTGTGCTGAATTTAATGAAGGGCTTTTGCCAGAAACATCGATTTTTTTCTGCTCCTCGGATGTTGCCTGACCTGCTCTGCTTTTCCAGCACCATTCTACTCTTACTCCGAACCATACCCTGCCTTTCCAAATGCATGTATATCCAATCTCTCCAAATCTTCTACAGTAACCTATCCACTCGATTTTAGGATTACTGGTCTTTAGTTCCCAGGTTTATTTTGTAGCATTTCTTGAATATGGGCTCAGAATTCGCTACATTCCAGTTGTCCAGGACGGCACTCGTTGGCCAATGATGATAGAAAAGAGCCAAGCAGTGCTCCTGCAATTTCTTCTCTATCCTCCTATCCTCCTGTGGTGTTCCTGAATATAACTGGTCAGGACCAGGAGTTTTTAGTTTACTGCAAAGTCTGAAAAATATATCTATTTATTTCAGGTGCAAACACCAAAGAGTGAGAAAATGACTCAATGATGGTTAACATAACAAATCAGAAAATATGTTCATCGTAGGAAGTGACTTCAGAAGAATTCCAGAAGTTGTGGAAACCGGAGAATTCTCAGAAATTAACGATACAAAAAAGGAAGGCCATGAAACTGAAATTGAAATCAAAAAGCGAACATACATGCTAACAAACAGGAACACAAAGACTACATCAATCTGCGATCTATATTTCAAAGGAAAGAAAATAAAAGCAAGGTCAAATGTTGAAATTTGTAATTGGGAGAGGCGAGGTCCTTGTGGAGAACAGGGAAATGGCCAACAAAATAAACAGTTACATTGCATCTGTCTTCATGGAGGAAGATTCAGAAAATCCCCCAGTAATACCAAGTGATCATATCGGACCCCTGGAGCTAAAGACAAAGTCAATTCATATCAGTAACAAGGTAGTACTTGAACATGTAGCTGGATTAAGCATTGCTAAGTCTGCTGAAACAGCTGTACTTCATATCAAAATGTCGGAAATTAACCACCAATAGAAGTATTAATTGCACTGTCAATGACTGTGTTTTATTTTTCTGGACATTCTGCAGAGACTGGAAACTATTGTGGATTAACTATAGATGAATGGAAGGGATCCAAACAGCTACAAAGGGAAAAAGACATATTGTGGCGAACTGTAGACCAGTGAACTTGACATTTGTAGGGAAACTGTTGGAATCCATTACACAGGGTGACATTTTTGCTCTTTAGAAATTAACAGCAACAATGGAGAGAATCAGCATGCATTTTTGATAGAGAAATCATACTTGATAAACTTTGGAATTGTTTGAAGTTGTTTCTTACAGCATAGATAATGGGGAAACAGAAGAAGTGGCATATATTGGATTTTTGGAAGGGTTTCTTTAAGATTTCAGTGAGTTCGTAAATGCAATGAATGTGAAGGGTATTTGGAAGAATAGATGTAAGTGGAAAGTTAAAGTTTGGTTTGCCTTCATATAAGAGAGTCCGAACATTGATGTAAAGACATTTTGAAGCAGTTTAACAGTGTGTTGTTGGGACTGTACCTGGAGTATTGTGTACAGTTTTGGTGACCGAACCTCAGAAAGAATATACTGACCTGAGAGGAAGTGCAGTGGACATTCTCCAGATTAATCCCTCAGATGGTGAGATTGCCTGATGAGAAAACTCGGCCTGTGTTCTCTAGAGTTTCAAAGAATAAGAGGTGGGTCACAGTGAAATTTAGATAATTCACAAAATATCTGACAAGTTGGAAATTAACAGAAAGCTTCCCTCGCTTTCTATTCCACATTCAAGGCAAATAATGGCAGCATCTGGGACAGGCCAGTTAACACTGCAATCAGTAGGAAATTCATCACTTGGAGGGGACTGACTAATACACGGGGCATAGAAACCGACTGGTAGGCGAGATTGGGGAGAATCACCAGATATTCTACAAGTGTCTCCAGCGGAACAGGATAACCAGGGAACAGGTAGGACTCATTAGTGACTTGCCAAGTTGCAACCAAATCAACTTTAGTGGTAGCAGACAGAGGGTGGTGGTAGAAGGCTGTTTGTGCAATTGGAGGCTAGTGTCCAGTGGTGTACCACGGGGATCAGTGCTGTGTCTCTTAATATTTGGGATTCAGAGGTGTTGGTGTTGGACTGGGGTGGACAAAGCTAAAAATTACATAAAACCAGGTTACAGTCCAAAAGGTTTATTCGGTGGCACTAGCTTTCGCACAACCACCTGATGAAGAAGCAGCGTTTTGAACGCTCGTGCCTGCGAATAAACCTGTTGGACTACAAGCTGATGTTTTCTGATTTTAAACCTTATCATTAAGGATGCAGCTGTGAATATGAACGAGGGGTGGGGAGTGTCTTAAGTAAGTTTGTGTTTGATACAAAGATTGGCCGGGTAGATGACAGCGAGGAGGATACAGGAAGATACTGGAGTATTGTGTACAGTTTTGGTGACCGAACCTCAGAAAGAATATACTGACCTGAGAGGAAGTGCAGTGGACATTCTCCAGATTAATCCCTCAGATGGTGAGATTGCCTGTTACAGGAAGATACAGATGGAATGGTCAGATGGATGGGTCAATGGCAGATGGAATGTAATCCTGATAAATATGAGGTGATGCACTTTGGAAGAAGGAACCAGGCAAGCAAGGACTCAATGAATGGCAGCACACTAGGAATCTGAGAGGGTGCTTCTCCACACATCCCTGAATGTGGCTGGACAGGGTAACACACAATTTGAGAAAGCGTACAGGAGCGTAAACATAGCCTTCACATATCGAAGCATAGATTATATGAGCTAGGCGGAACTTTCATTACCCAAGATGGAATATTGTGTGTAATTCTGAGAGCTACATTACAGGAAAGATGTGATTTCACTGGAGGGGGTGCAGAGGAGATTCACCAGGATGTTCCCTGTGATGGAGCGTATCGGCTATGGAGAGAGGCAGGATAAGCTCGGATTGTTTACTTTGGAGCAGAGAAGGCTAAGGGGGACGTGAATCAGGAGGATAAGATTACGAGGGATATGGACGGGGTGGATAGACAGCAGTTGGTCCTTTTAATCAAAGGAACACACTTTTAAAGTGAAGGGTTTGAGGCTTTGTGAGGATTTGAGGACTGTTTTTCAAGCATGGTGTGTTTGGGGCTGGGATGCACTTCGTGAGAGGGGAATTGTCATGGTAACCTCAAAACCATTAGAAAAGACATGGTTGTGCACTTGAAATGCCATAAGATTCACAGCGACAGGTTTTGTCTTAGAAAGTGGGGCTATTGTGGACTGTGCTGTATTTCTTATAGTACAGTGTCTGTGCTTCTGTGATTGTATAGCTGTGGAAGGTCAATCATTCAGTAGCTCAAGATAGGAATTGATGGGTTTCTGAAGAATATCGTATCACAGTGTATATGAGTGAACTTGTAATATCTTCTGAAAATACGCCAATGGCAAAATTAAGAGAAAAAGGTGCAGCTTTCTTACAGTCTGATACCAGATAATTGAGGACAGGGAAATAGCAGATCAATGGAGCAAATACTTTGGTTATGTCTTCACAGAAGAAGAAAAAAAAGCAAAAATAAAATTTCCTCGCAATACTAGGGAACTTTAGTCTGGTGAGAAAAAGGGAATAGAATTAAATTAGTAACTAAAACGTTTTAGAGAAAATGTTGGACTGAAATTAATGGGCATAGACCAAGTCAACAGAGGTTTATGAAATAGGAATCAGATTTGAGAAAATGGCTTTTAGCAAAATTATGGAGAAGGTATCAACGCAATACGATTGGATTATCAGAAAGATTTTTGATAAAGCCCCAAGCCTATTGTGCAAATTCGAATCCTTGGGAATGGGGCTAATATATGGTCATGGTTTTAGAATGGGAGAGTTGGCAGGAAACAGTGAGTATGAACAAAACCATGTTTTTTGAATGGAAGGCTTGGAGGATATAACAAGGATCGATATTTGGCATCCAACTATTCCCAATACACATCATATCTTTGGTTGAGGGGCTCAATTGCAATATTCACAAGACTGCTGACAGCTCTAAACGATGTCAGCTTGTGAGTGGATGAGGAGGATGTAAAAAAGGCTCCAAGTTGATTGAGACAAGTGGAGTGACTGGGCAAATACCTGGCAGATGGAGAGCAATGGCAGAGATGAGAGGTTGTGTACATTGATGGGATCAATTGAATGGCAGCCTATCATTTGAAAAGGGATTGGTTGAAAATTGTTGATCTATAAATGAACTTAAGCTGCATTTTTGGTTATTTCTGCGCAGCCTTCCAAGTCCATGTAGGGCAGTGAGTTCTGAACACGGAAGTCAATACTGGGAATGGCATTGGCAAGATGTATACAGTGTCCATAGACTCAACAAGTAGAGAGCTGTAACAATGAAAAAAATCTGGATCTCCCTGTATACCAGTCACTGAAAGCAATATTGCAGGCGCAGAAAGCAGGTGGGAAGATAAATTGTTCATTTACGTTCATTTCAGGGAGATTTAGAATACAGGAGTAAGGGTCATTTACTGCAACTGAACAGGGCCATGGTGGGACCCCATCTCGAACATTGTGCAGTGTTGTGTGCAGTTGTAGTGTCCTTACCTAATAAAGGACAAACCTGACTTTGAGGGAGTGCAGTGAAGGATGACAGACTGATCTCTGGCATGACAGTTAGTTGTGGGAGCAGAGTTTGGGGTGACTGGGCCTATATTCCATGGGTTTTAAGAAAATGAGTGGAGATCTCAGTAAGATATATAAAACTCTGACAGGGTGTGACAGATTGGAGCAGGGATGATAGTTCACTTTATAGAAAATGGTTCACGAATCGCATTGCAGTCAAATCGCACTTAATAAACTAGCATTATCAGAGAACTCCCTATATATTGATGGGCCGAAGGCACTATAGTTCATAATGTTTAAACATATTTTGGGATATGAACATTGTGTGGGGAAAACTGCATTGAGGAGATATTCGGCCATGAAATAGCATGGGGAAAGCTCAATGTGCTGAATAACCTCCTCCTCTCCCGATGTTTCTGTGCAGTCTGTGGGAAAGCTCTGTAAATATTGTCACAAGCTCTCAGATGTTAGGAAGGAGGTCTATGCAGGGTCGACAGGACTGTGTTTCCCATTCCCTTTTCTGATAACGAGGTTGATGCCGGGTGTTCTGTCAGGTTTTATCATTTAAGACGTCAGAGGAGTTTGATACAATTGAGTGTCTCACGTGGCCAATTCAGAGACCATGTCTGTGCGTCTGGAGTCACTTTTAGGCCAGATCAGGAAAGCACGGGAGATTCACTTCCTGAAAGTATACTGGTGAAGGAGATGGATGTTTACAATCAACACTGGACACAAGATCACTGTTACTGACACCAGATTTTAGGTCTCGATACTTTATTAATTATATTTACCTTCCACCAGCTGCCAGAGCATTGGCCTGTTCTGGATTCGTAATCCAATGATATGTCCACGACAGCACCATCTCCACATAGGGACCGATCGGAAACCCACACTGTCCTCATTATTTCGGTGCTACTTGACAGCTCTATCAAAAAGTATTCCCACCAATTTGACTGTTGTGATGGGACTGAGGGTGTGGTAATTGGTCAGATTGTAATTATTCTCCTATTCAGTGACTGGACATAGTTGAGTAATTTTCCTCATTGCCAGGGAGATGTGAGAGTTGGATCTGAAATGAAAGAGCTTCCCAGGGACACGGCTTGTTGTACAGCACAAGTCTTCAGTCCTGTTGCAGGAATGGTGTCAGGGCCCATTGCGTTTGTGGTATCTACTGTGTTCAGCTGTTTCTTCATGACTATACAGCAAATCGAATTACTTGAAAACTGGTATCTGCGATTCTGTGGGAATCATGATGAGTGTGAGGTGGATCATCCATTCAACCCGTCTGGCTGAGGATAGTGCAGACACCACATCCTTGACTTTTTTCACTGACGTACAGATCTGTTCCGATATTTAGGATGAGGATATTTGTGGAGTCCTTTCCTCCAGTAAATTGTTTAATAGTCCATCGGTATTTATGTTTGGATTTGGCAGGACGACAGAGCTTAGATCTGATCTGTTAGTCTTGGGATCATTTCCCCTCTCCATCAGACATTAGTTCTGCTGGTCGGAATTTAACCAGTTAAGTGTGGTAGCTTTAATGGGTTTTCAACAGGTTTAAGTCAACGTGATTTGGACCCTGCCATGTTCACCCACACTCATCACTGAACCATGGATCGGCTTGTTGGTAATGGTAGACTGATGAATTATCGTCGGGAAAATGTTACGGATTGTCCTTGGATAGTTCTGCTTCTGCTGTTGCTGCAGCATCAAATGATAACCCAGTTTGAGTTGCAATATCTACAATTCAATTCTACTGACTGCCCCCCAGTTCACACCGAGACCCATTCACCCATCAGCCCTGTATTCGCTACCTAACCTGGTTTCTGATGCGGTAACACTTGCATTTTCATATTGTCATTCTGCTGAGGGCCTCTCCCTGGTGTCACACCTCGAATTTGTTACTTTAACTCAATCCATTTAAAGTAATGATCTAAATCGTTTCTCTTCCACAATGTCAACTTCTGTATTTGAAGTGAATGTGTTTCCCTTTGTTTTTCTCCCTGACCATGATTAAGAGCTCTGTAGTGTCAGTGATGCCAGAGGTATGCAGTTTCAGAGTCAAGGAACTTGCATTATTGTTCAGTCCCCAGTGTATGGCACTCCATGTTGGACAGGATGTTTGAGCATCTTTGACATACTTCTTCGGAAATTGTCCAAAAACAGAAATTGCTGAAGAAATTGCAGCATCTTCTGGAATGAATGCAGTATTTATCTTTCAGGTACAGTGAGCCTCGACAAAGCTCCCAGTTTCTCAAGCAATTTTAGTATTTTTATTACCAGTATCCATAGTTATTTGGTTGGGAAAATTTGTTCCATGCCTATTCATTTCTGGAGAAATTCAGCAGGTCTGTCAGCATCTGCAGAGACAGAGAAACAGCGTTCGCATTTCAGGCCCAGTGTGACACTTCTTCACAACTGGAAAGGATTGGAAACTTGGCTTTTTAATAGCTTTCCAGAGGTGGGAGATAGCTGAAAGGGAAAAGAGGGGGTGGCAAAGATAAACCGGCTTTTAGCAGTGGTGAAGGAGAAGATGATATAAAATGGGTTTAAATTAAGGTGTGAATGGAGAAAGGGGTTCTCTCTGTTGAGTGCAAGATAAAGAAGACACAACCACACAAGGTCATAGGGAGGCCAGGAGGGAGAATGTTGACTATGTGGCATTTTAAAGTCGGGCCATAAATACGTTTTTACTGTCGAGATCATCGCCCCCTTTAGACAAAGGATATCAGGTGCTTGACTTCTTATTGGCACTAGTAAGCGTTTCATGCTGCCTTCGTATTGTAATAGGGAGGAAAAACAAATCACAGTATGAAATTTGGGCTGAGAATTGTTTACCTGTCATGTTTACTATCGTTTCAAAATTTGCAGTATTTGTCTTCAAATGTTTATTCTTGAAGTTAGTTTTGGATGGAGTGCAGAAGGTTGAGGGATGACATTATGGAAGTTTCTAAAATCATGAAAGGTATGGATAGGGTAAAGGCCAAGTTCTTTTCCACAGGATGGGGGAGTTCAGCCGTAGAAGGCATAGGTTTAAGGTGAAACAGGGAAGATTTACAAGGGACTCAGGGGCAGTATTTTTACGCAGAGGGTGGTGTGGGTATGGAATGTGCTGCCAGAGGAAGAGTTGGAGATGCATGTACAGCTGAAACATTTAAAATACATTTGGACAAACATATGGATGGGAAACATTTAGAGGCATATGGGCCAAATGAAAGCAGATGGGAGTAGCTTAATTTGGAAAACCTGGCTCACATGGACAAGCAGTTGCAGCCTGGTTTTGTGAAACGGAAGTTATATTTTGCCCTGTAAAATCATGCAAAGTATTTCTGGAGATGCCTGAGAATGTAACAAGCGGACTTGATAAAGGGGATCTGGCAGACACCAGGCTTTCCAGAGTTTTTCCACAAGGTATTACAAAATAAAAGTTCTTACTGAAGACAGAAGCTCCGAGGATGATGGAGAATGTATTAACATGGGATGATGATTGCTTAACATATAGAAATCGGAGAGTCAGGATTAATGGATCTTCATGATAAAGGTATATCTGCTGGAGGACCACAGCTATCAGTCCGATGGCATCAGTTATTTACACTCTATACTGATAGTCTGAAGAAGGGAGCTGAGTATACATCCGAGTTCGAGAATGATACTGAGAAGCAAAAGGCAGGCTGTTATTTAATGGAGAGGACTTCCATAAAAGGAACAGTACAAAGGGATTGGAGTCTTCCTGTGTATGAAACATAAAGTCAGCATGCTGATGCAGCAAGTAACTAGGTTGGTTTATTAGCCGGTTTCCAGGGATGAAAGGGTTGTGTTATTGAGAATCTGTAAAATGGAGAGGCGATTATTGATTGGGGTTTAAATGAATGAGGAGTGATACTGCTGAAAAATACAAGATACAGAAGGGACTTGAGAAGGTCGATGTTGAGAAGTTGTTAACATTCCTGAGTGGAGTCTCGAACTCGATGACATAGATACCGAATATGGAACATCGATTTCAATCTGAGATGCAAAGTGATGTCTTCTCTCAGAAGGTAGTGAATGTCTGGAATTCCCTAACCCAGAGAGTTGTGGAGGGATGCAAGGAGTTGGCAAGAAAGTGGAGTTAGACCTGGAGTAGATCAGCCATGTTCGTAATAAATGACAAGGTAATCTTGAGGACCCTAATAGCCTACTCTTGTTCCTATTTATTAATTCCACTTGTTATGATTCTGCAAAGTAACTGGTTATTTTCTCGGAAGTTGTGTTGTGTAATGCTACATTCGGGTGAGCAGAGGATTTGTTTGAGTTAACGCTGGGTGGGGTATGGTGGCTGTATCCACAGTAAATCTGGGTCTGTAACACTACCCACATCTGGAGCAGACGTTGCAGAGAGGGGAAGCCTGGAAACAGAGATTGAGGGTGAGTGTCACTTTCTGATCCAGCCTGGATTTTCCAAGTACATTTCCAAAACTGCACCTAACCATCGGAGTGGCCTTGATCTGCCCCTGTGTAGCAGGTCCGAAGGGCTGATTGGAACATCAGAACATAGGGCTGAGGGATACGAGTGGGCCATTCGGCCCTTTGACACGACTCCACCAGTAAATAAAGTCGTGGCTCATCTCATTGTGGTCCCAGTTGCACTTTTCTCTCCATGCACCATTATCCCTGATTCACCTGTCTATGGAAAATCAGACGAAGCCAGCCTCGATATAATATAAAGATTCAGCCAACCCAAACTTCTGGGAAAGAGAATTCCCACTTGAATGAATTCCCACTTTATGATATTTTTTCTCACTCCAATTGTGACTTAGGATGGAGGGTGTCACTCATTCCTTTTCCATTCCCACTCTTCCACTGCTCACAACAAATTTTAAATGTAACCAGGTTGGTGATATGGCCGATGATAAAGGTCTCAGACTGGGTTAGGTTCAGTGATAAGAACAAGTCAGGTAGATTTTTTTAGTCAGCCACAAGTTACTAACAGAACTAACGGAGGAGTATGGTAGATCTGTTGGTAGCACTGCTTCCTCACATCACCAAGGAGCTGGGTCCAATTCCAACCTCGGGAGACCCTCTATGTAGAGTTTGAACATTCTCCCCATGCCTGTATGGGTTTCCTCCCAGTGCTCCAGTTTCCTGCCCCAGTCCAAAGATGTGCAGTTTAAAGTGGATTGCCCATAGTGCCCAGGGATGTGTAGGTTAGGAGGGTTAGTTATGAGAAGTGCCGGGTTACATAGATACGATTGGGGGACACGTCCAGGTGGGATTCTGTTTGTTGGGTCAGTGTGGACTTAATGGACGGAATGTCCTGCCTCCACACTGTAGAGGTTGTATGACAATGACAATAAATTTGGCCTATACAAACATCCAGTGGGTACATACCTAATCCACTCTTATCAAGGTCTTGTATGTTTCATTCTCATTCCAAGAGTAACCTGTTAAGGCTTTCATAGTATAAGCCCTTCACCCCAGGGAGGCGTGAAATGAAATATCTCTGAAGTGCTTCCAATGTAATTATATCCTTTCTCACATAAGGAGACACAAAAAACTAATCTCACACTCAAATCATAATGTTTATAATTATTTTCTCAAAGTGCTGTGAGTCTGCAGAAATATTGAATATTTTTGAGGCACAGACGGAAGGTTCATAAATAACAACAGAGTCAAGGATTATCGAGGAATGGGCAGCAATGTGCAGTGTGGAAGGAAATGTAGACAGTGGTATCAAATAACACAGCTTCAGAATCTCCAGGAATGTAATGTAAAATGAAATGATAATATTGATAAAATGTTCAGAGGGAATACAAGATGGCGGCAATCCAGAAGGTCTGGTTTGCTGGGCTTTGTATCAACACACGGGCAAAGTGGTTCTCTAACCCACCCCATCCCTGCCATTTAATTAACATTCGACACTAAAAGAGTGATGGAATCTTTATTAATCCCGTTTTATCAAGTGGAAATGACAAAACATGGGAGAGAATCGAGTCAGTCCCAACACATGGTGCACCCGTCAGAAGCATCGAGCATGCCTGAGGTTGTAACTGCAACACACTTTGCTCGTTCGATGGACCCAGTTACTCACCAGGCTTTAGTCACTGAGTTCACCAAGTTATGCGAAATGATTGAAGCCATGATTGAAGAAAGGTTTAAGCCACTGCAGTGGCTAGAGCCGCTCTCAGCCATGCTCCAAAAACATGAGCAGCAACTTGACAGCCTTGGAAACAAAACAGACGATGTCAAGAGCCGAACTGCAGGGACAGAGACCGTGATCGATTCCTCTCGGGAGAGGATCGTCTCCTTTGAAAAGCAGGTCTGCAAATTAACTGAACAAGATGACGACCTCGACTACAGGGGAGGATGAAGGATATTTACATCGTCGGTTTGCTGGAGTGGACAGAAAGTGGTCAGCCGCTGAGTTTTTTCAAGAACTGGCTGCAGCGATTCCTTCACTTCAAAACTGAGGAGAGACGTGTGAAAAGTGAGACAGTTCATTGGGTTACGGCGCGGAAGTCAGACTCAGACCAACGCTTTCATCCTGTCCTTGTTCGATTACACAGTTGTGGGGACAAACAAAGATTAATGGAATCTTCCAGAACCCAGGAGAAAGATCCAATGGCTTTAATTCACGAGGGCTCCAGTATTATGTTCTTTTAGGACTTTTCAACGGCGCTGATTCAGGAAAGAAAATCTTTTGATGATATCAAGAGAACAGTAAGGGAACTCGGGATTCAGTATTCGTTACGGTACTCCATGGTTCTCCATATTACTTTCAATGGATCCACGAACTCGTCTGACTCTCCAGAGAAAGCGAAAACTTTGTGGACATTTTAAAGTAAGCTGGATATTTAGATAATCATGTTTCTCTCTTAAAGAAATTTTGTTGGATTTTTCTGCTATTAACCAGTGTTAAATTATAGCCGGGAATGGGTACAGTACTCATTTTTAACTTCTTCATTAGTATTACTACACTTTTTTCTTTCTTTGCTTGTGTCTGGTGTGCAGCCCAAGCTGGAGGGAGTTACAAAGGTAGTCGTGATGACTAAGTGCCGACCGAAGGGCAGTTCATGCCCGATTTTTGTTTTTAATTGCCCTGGATTTCAAATTGGTAGCGAGCAGAAGATAAAGTTTGGAGATATGTAAGCATCCCCAGTGGGCGGTCGGGTGTAAATTTCCCAATCGAGTGTCATTGGTATTTTGGATTTTATTTCGTTCTTTGGATTTTTATGTGTTTAGCTTTGGAAAGATTTGAGAGCTTGTTAGTTGTAGTAGTTTTAGTTTGTACAGTTTCTTAGGCCCAATGAGTCTTTTTTTCATTAATGATCAGCGTTGTGTAATTCCATGTGAAACTCTAGAGTTGAAATGTTGCTACAGTGTGTTCTGGATAATGATGTGCTTAAATGTTGTACCTGGAATATTAAGGGGAGCCATCTGCCAGTCAAGAGGAAAAATGTACTTTCTCATCTTAAAACAGAGAGGGTCAATGTTGTCCTATTGCAGGAGATGCACCTTGATGACAAGGAACATTTGACGTTATAGCAGGGTGGGTTTGATCGAGTTTATTTCACGTCTTTTAATACTAGGAGTAGGGGAGAAACCATACTAGTGAAGAAGAATCTTCCATTTAAATTACTAGATTGTATTAGACACTCACGGAAGGATCATCATTCCCAAAGTCTTGAACTTTGGGAAATAATACAATATTTTGAATGTTTATTGCCCCCTGGCGCACTGTCTTAAAATCCTGAAAGATGCATTATTCAAAGTAAGTTACCTTGCATCATGGCACATTATTGTAGAAGGAGATTTCGACAGTCTTATGGCCCCACAGTGGACAGAATGTCCAAAGGTCCCCAATTACCCTCGTTATAAAGTAAGCAATTAGTGGGTTAGAGCTGGTGGATACCTGAAGGCAGATCTACCTCACAAGTCGGGATTTTATTTTCTTCTTTAATCCGCACAAATGCCACACGAGGGTTGGTCTCTTTCCAATCCCTGCAACAATCTGAGACACGGTGGCATCCTGCACAATTGGGAATATTACCCCAACATACCTGCCCCAGAATTAAGATAGAAGTCACATAAGATTATGTTGTATGCAGATGAGGGATCATTTTTTTGTCAAATCCCACAGTTTCGGCAGCTCACGTGATGCAATGCATTTATTTGCTTATCACCTTTTCGGGCTATAAGATTCATTTTACAAAGTTTGTGGCCATGCCTATGGGAGGTCTCAGGGAAATACCTCATATTGAAAGTAAATCCTGGTTTCCTTTTAAATAGTCACTGGCGTGGTTTCCCTATTTCAGTATATTCATTGCATCTGTCTTTGATCATTTATTTAACGTGAACTATAGCCACGTGTTTGACAAAATTAAACAAGACCTTCAAAGAAGGGAGGCACTTCCAATATCCTGGCTAGGTCGGATAGCTGTTCTTAAAATGAATATCCTTCCTCATTTACTATACCCCGTGTGAATGCTTTCTTTGATGTTTCCCAGACAGATATTTAGGAGACTTTATGCTGGTTTAGCTCTTTTATTTGGCACCATAAGCGACTCTTTATCAAGCTAAGCAAATTGCAACTACCCCACAGATTGTGGGGATCTCCCATATTAAATGCTATCAATTAAGCTCTTTATTATCCTATGTTAGTGTCTGGGCCACTGGGGACTCGGTGTAAATACAGTTAGATATTGAACTCTCTCAGACAATGTGATCCCTTATTAGTCTGTTGTTCTTAGACAAAATGACAACATTTATGGAGTATTGTCATAAACCAATAATTATCAATAAAGTTAAAGCATGAATGACAATGAGTCCGATCGAGGGCAATACAGCCAAAACCTTGTTTCTTACCCCTATAATTGGTATACCAAGTTGTCAACCGGGGATACTGGATTCCATGTTTAAACTGTGGGAAGCTAGGGGTGTACCTTGCTTCAGTGATTTAGAATTAATAGAATCCCTACAGTGTGGAAACAGGTCCTTGGGCCCAACAAGTCGACTTCGACCCATCAAGACCCATTCCCCTAACATCCTAAATTTACCCTGACTAATGCCCCAACCTACATATCCCTGAAGACCATGGGTAATGTATCAATAGCCAATTCATCTAACCTGCACATCTTTGGATACTGGTGCTGTGAGGTTGCAGTGCTATCTACTGAGCCACGACATTTTATTTCAGGGAGAAAGAATGTCATAATTTGATCAAATAATTCGTAAGTATGGACTACCTAGTAGAGACCACTTCTGTTTGTTTTTGTTTTCAGATCAGAGATTTGATTTTAAAAAAGCACACTTTTAACAGACTCTTACAGATCCGATAGAGATAAGCGGGTGCTTAGTGCTCAGAATGCACTCTCTGTCAGTACCCTTTATCATTAGTTGGAGAGTGTGCCCTCAGACAAGACTGTGCAGCTTTGTGATGTCTGCGAGAGAGAGTTGGGGTTCAGAACACCTCGGAGACATGGGAGGATATTTGTGAAAATGTTCAAAGGATTTTGATCTGTAATAGGACCCATTCTATGCTGTTGAAAATTCTTCATAGGGTCTATCTGACCCCAGATTGCCTCACAAAATGCAAAGTGGGATTATCTTCAGCATGTACTAAATGCAGAATGACTACAGGCACTCTTACTCATTGCTTCTTGTCCTACATCAGGCTTCATCTATATTGGAGCACTGTGTTAGGTGTGATAGAGTGGGTCGAGGGGACTGAATTGGAGATGGACCCAGTTTTTCTTTTCCTGGGCCTGCACAGGGTACTTTACAGAGATGCACATGAGGCAAAAATATATCCTTACTTTCTGTGCTAGGAAAAATGTTCTGTTGTGTTGGATGTCTGAAAACCCCGGGTCTGTTGGGTCGTCGTAGGTTCTTAATGGAGAATATCCCTTTGGACTTTCTCACCAGTGTGGTGCATCAAAAAAGCAGAGATTTACATAAGACATGGCAGCCTTTTTGGATAACCACGATACAGGTTTATCTGTCACATTAAGAAGGGCTTGTATATAGCCATGACGATATGGTCTAATGAATCTAATATCCAGCGAGGAAGAATTATGAACATTAAAATTTGTATCAGTTAATGCTCTTGAAGAATGAGAGCTATTGTTTTGTTATGCTGACCTGTACTATTTATTCATTATTTATTGTTTAGTTTTGTTTTTTTTTCTCTGTCTATTTAGTGTTTTAACTTGTTTTGTATGTACATGCACATGATTGTAATTTTGATCAGTTATTTGAGTTGTGTTGTTATTGGGTTATTACAATATTAAAAATCTCTTTTTCAATAAAATTACTATTTTTTAAAATTAAAATGCTAACATTGATAGAATAGAGTCCCAAAGAACTTTCCTTAGAGAGACCACTCATGCTGGTTTACCCTGAGGGTCACCACATTTCGGGTGATGGGGTGACGTTGAGAGAGCATCCCCTTCATGGTAACGTCAGCCAGTGTGAGGAACTGAACCTGCGCAGTTGGCCTCCCTCTACATCACAAACCTGCCGTCCAGCCAACTGAGTGGCGACAGAGCAACTGTTACAGACAGAAGCAGTCACAGACAAAGGGCAAGAGAAACTTTCATGACAATGAAAAGGGTACAATTCAGATAACGGTCAAGATAACGGCTGAGGGTAAAAACGTTCTCTGCTCGAAATTGTATTTTACAACAAGACGTGCTTAGAAGCTGACTTTGATTTAATATTATTAAGGTGAGTCAAGTGAAATAACCAGAATTACTAAGTGTGATTGGACATCTATAACAAAAAAAGTGTAGATTTTTGTTTGGTCTGTGTAAAGCATGCTGACCGTTGCATGAAAGTATATAGTTGATGGAATATATTATTAGGAGAGTGCATTCCATGGGAAATGCCCTCGAACAGGCGCTTGAAGAAAACTGGGGTAAAAGTGCCTGAGTGCTGTCTGGTCAGTGACGGGAACCCAGGGAGTTGAATGACTAAAACATCCTGTAGCAAGGAGCTGAGAAAACCATCAGATCAGCCGGACCTTACTAAATGATAGAGCAAGTTTGAAGGGCTGAATCACCTCAGTGTGGTTTGAATTGTGTGTGATTTGAAAAACTTACATCTCTACTCCTTCCTCTTATGTGTTATACAATGGGGCACTGCCATTTTCTTGAAACTGGGAATTATTTGGAACATTATCTGGAATTTTCCATAATCGGCGTTCTCCAGAATATTCTATAACTGTAGTCAGGGAGCTGGGGGGGGGGGGGGGGTGGGGGGGGGGTGGGTATTGCAAACGAGAGAGAGAGAGAGAGAGAGAGAAGGCGCTGCAGTGAGCGTGTTGGCGCATGAGCCTTGTTTGGGGGTCGATGCTGTAACAGATATACAGTGACTGTGAGGGAACAGAGAGAATACGGCGACCCTTACCCTGACAGAATTGGGAAGGTTATTGATGTGTGTCCTGTATTGCTGGGTATTTCTTCAGACCGCAGATACTGCACTGAGCTGGGTGGTGAGCACAGACGATGCTCGGTGGGTCTGGTGGTATGGCCCCCTCTGGGAAGGGAATGGTCCCCTTCTGTACTAGCCCATCCACCAAGCCCGCCATGCTCTGTCAACAAACCGTGGTGTAAATTCCCCTTATATGCCATGGTCGGGGTAATCTGTGCAATACAGCACCAACCTGAGAAAGCTCAACCGTGTGCCCCTTGGCCTTTTAAAGATGGCACCAGTGCCAGGGATCACGGAATATCCAGGGGTACCCGGGCGACTGCGTGTACCTGCAGTCATGATGGGTGGGAGATTCGGGCTGGTATTGAATGAGAAAGACACCATGGGGTGGGGTAGGTAGCTAATGAGGTGAGTTCGATAAGATACCACCAGGAAACCAGTTCAGCTTTGTACAGACAATCCCTCTGTCACACTCAATGAAAATGAAATTGAGACAAATTATTGTTTTATACAGCTCAATGTGTCGAAGACTCTGCAGTTCTCTCTCCCAGTTGTAAAGCTACAGGACAAATGCTCATTCAAAACTCTCCATCGCCTGACCTCACACTAATATACCAATCACTGATAATTCTTCATAATACTGACCCGTGTTGCATGATACTGTCGAAATGTCTTCATTTCAGCATTCTGAAACTAGTGAACATATCGTTCCATGACATTTTTTCTTGGTCTCCCCCTCCCTGTCTCTTTCCCAAAACACACATATTTGCAGTCATACGGTTCTACAGACGGAAACAGGCCCCTTCGGTCCAGATGGTCCATCCCCAACAAAATGTCCATCTACACTCATCTAATTCCTCTGCCCTTGCTCTGTATCCGATAATCCTTTCCTATCTGTATTTGTCCAAGTGCCTTTTCAATATTGTTATTGTACCCACCTCAAACACTTCCACTGACAGCTCAGTCCATATATGTTCCATTATCTGTGTAAAAGAGCTGCCCCACGGGTTAATTGTTATTTTATTCCTCTCGAAGCATTAACGGACGTCCTCTCGACCTCGATTCCCTAACCTTGCAAAAAAAAACTTGAAGTATTCACCCCTATGCACGTCTCTCATAATTTGATAAGATCTACACTTCTATAAGAACCCCTTCGGTTTCCTAGGCTGTAAAGAAATAAGTTCTAATCTGTCCATAATCTCCCTATAACTTAAACCCTTTAGCCCAGGAAACATCTCTGAAATTTCTATTACACTCTTTCTAATTCACTAATATCCTTTCTACAAGGAGAACAAAACTGAAACCAATATTCCAACTGCAGCCTTACCAACATCCTGTACAATTCCAACATAATGTCCCAACTTCTATACTCAATGCGCTGATGAAGGCCAGTGTGCCAATAACGTTCTTCACTGTCCTGTGTATCTGTGAATCAAATTTCAGACAACCGTGCACCTAATCACTAATATCCTTTTTTTCCACTACACTCCTTAAGGCACTCTCATTCATCATTAAACTCCTACCTGAATTTGACTTTCCAAAATGCAAGATGTCACACTTATCTATATTAAACTCCACATGCTATTTCTCAGCCCCTTCCCCTGCCGATCAAGGTACTGCTGCAATTTCTGATAACGTTCCTCCCTGGATGCCTCCTATTTTAGTGTCATCTGCAAACTTGCTAATCTTGCGTTGTGCACTCTGGTCCAAATCATTGATATAGATAACAAACAGCAATGGAGCCAGTACCGACCACTGAGGCACTCCACTCGTCACAGGCCTCCAGTCCGACAAGCATCCCTCCACCACAGCCATTTGGTTCCTAACGCCAAGCCAATTGTGTCGCCAATTTGCCAGATTATCTTGGAGTCCATGCGATCTAACCTGCCCGAGCAGCCGACCATGTGGAACCTTATGAATGGCTTTACTGAAATCCATATAGAGTATGTCCACCACACTGCCCTCGTCAACCTTCCTGGCCACTTCCTCAAAAAACTCGAACAAAATTTGTAAAGCATGATCTGTCATGCACATAGCTATGCTGACTGTTCAAGTCAAACTCTGTCTTTCCAAATGCATGCATATCTTATCTCTCAGAACCTTCTCAAGGGGTTTACCGAAAACAGATGTGAAGCTTTCTGGTCTATATTTCCTAGTCTTTTCTTTGCAGCACTTCTTGAATAAGGGCACAACATTTGCTACTGCCCAGTCTTCCGGGACCTTCGCCCCTGACCTGTCTTCTCTAGCTTCTTGCAGTGCTCTTGGATATATCTGGTCAGGACCAAGAGATTTATTTGCATTTATTTGACTTTATGCATTCTAATATGTCCAACAGCACCTCCACTGTGATATGAACGGTACCAAGATATGACAACTAACACCCCACCACCACCCCCCGCGCCCCCCCCCCAGAGCTCACAGATCTTCATGTCTTTCTACATGGTAAACACAGGGGAATTTGAGGACCTCGCCCAGCTCTTGTGGTTTTACACATGAATGCCCACTTTGAATTTTAAGGAGTCCTAGTTTCTCTCTAGTCCTTCTTTTTCTTTACTATAATAAAGCACATCTTTGGATCCACCCTCATTTTCTCAGCCAAGGCTATCTCATACCTCCTTTTCGCCCTCCTGATTTCCTTCTTCAGTAAACTCCTGTATCCCTTGCGTCTCTCCAGAGATTCCATTGATTCCAGCTGCCTGAACCTGAGCCACGCCTCCTTTTTTGCTGGTCAGAGACTGATTATCTCTTGTCATCCAGGGTTCTCTCTTCCTGCCTCACTTTCCCTTCACCCTCACAGGAACATATAGACCTTGACTTTTAAAGGCCTCTCACTTACCAGAGATCCTTTTGCCTGGAAACAAGCTACTCCAATCACCCTTTGCAAGTCCCTGTCTAATTCCAACAAAATATGCCTCGCCCCAATTTAGAACTTGAATCTGTGGACCAATTCTTTCCCTCCCATAACTATTTTAAAATTCATACAATTCTAGTCACTGGTCCCAAAATGCCCCCCACTTTACCTCCGTCACCTATCCTGCCCTATGCCCCAACAGTAGGTGAGTTTGTCCCTTCCCGAATAAGACCCTCTATATGCTGCTTTTGGAAACTTTCCTGAACACACTTAAGATATTACGTTCCATCGAAGTTCTTAACCATCTGGATGTCCCAGTCTACGTTAGTATAATTAAAATCACCTATTATGACAATCCTATTGCTCCTGCAAGTCTCCGCAGTCTCCCTGCATATTTGTTCCTCCAATTCGCATTGATTATTTGGAGGCTTATAGTGCAACAACGTAACATCGCCATCCACCTCTAACTTCTTTGCACCATCCACAAAACCTCACTGGACATTATCTCAGTTATTTTATCTTTAAATACTGGAGGGGTGTGCACCTGAATCAGAACTATTGGTAGTTAAACTGTTTCCATTTACATCTCTCCTTTGCAATGATTTTGACACCCACAGCACCCTTTGTCAAGGTAGAGTGAAGATATAGAGTTGTAAATGGATGGGAGCTGCACATCCTGTCACTGCCAGCATCGGCTGCAAGTTTCCCCACACTGAGCAGTGATCTAATACAGTATTACCGAACAATGCAAAAGCCTGGAGTAATATATGAATGAACCAGTGCGGTCTGCACAGCTCCTCACGCTGGACATTTAGCCCAGGATTATAGATCAAGCATTGGTGTGGGCTGCACAGAGTTCCACTCTAGGCATTGCTGGGTTGCATTCAGCAGTTCGTTAGCCGGATCTACACAGTGCTCCATGCTGAACGTACAATGGATGGACTGGTTATGTGAGCTGGTTGCGAATGTGAGAGAACGAAACATCTGGCAATGCCTTTATTTTGTGTTTTCATTCTTGTGATTGGACACTTCAAATCCTGACTCATCCGATTAGACACGACCCTCTGGATGAGTAATAGTGACTGTTGTTACAGCATCTGAGTCTGAAACATGAGCAGAGGCTGCAGAGAGGGGCATCTCTGTAAAATGGGATGAGGGAATCACCATCAGATCAGCCGTGATCTTAGTGAATGGTGGGGCAGGATTGTGTGGACCACGAAAGCAACTTATTCATCTATTTCTGTTTGTAACAGGCAAACTCCCCTTCTCTCCCAGTGTCCCATACTGGTGGGGAATGAGTCACCTCCTCCTTTCCCTGCGTAAGAGGATCCTCGGGCCTCACTAGGCTCCACATTTCTCTGTGCCCTCGTTTCGAGCAATTGAATGACTGTCTCCTGTTCCTGTGTCCAAGTCTAGAGCAGTTGAGTGGCTGCCTCCTGTCCCTGTGTCCCAGTCTCGAGCAGTTGAATGACTGCCTCCTGTTTCTGTGTCTCAGTGTCAAACAGTTGAGTGACTGCCTCCTGTCCCTGTGTCCCAGTCTCGAGCAGTTGAGTGGCTGCCTCCTGTTCCTGTGTCCCAGTCTTGAGCAACTGAGTGATGCCTCCTGATCCCAAGTTTGTGAAAGTAGATGTCCTCCTCTTGCTACTGACTAACAGGCTCCAATTCCTCTCTGCTCACCTGCTGCTCCTGTGGAATGAAGTTGAGGGACTGAATGGCCTCTTCACATTCCTTCCGGCTTCTCTTGACTAAAAGCCTTTCTCCTGTTTCTGTAAAACACCACTAAAATCTGAATGATGTATTTTTGTATTTGACTCTCAGTAATTGAGCAAACAAGCTGACTGACAGAATCCAGAACCTGAATAGTCTCTTCCTGTTCCTATGTTACACACTCAAGAGTCAGCAGAGTCTCAGTGATGTACAGCATGGAAAAATACCCTTCGATTCAGTTGTCCATTCTGACCAAATATCCTAAATTTATCTCGTCCCCCTTGTCAGCACTTAACCCATATCCCTCTAAACCCTTCCCATGCATGTACCCATTCAAATGCCTTTTAAGTGGTGTAACTGTGTCTGCCTCCACCACCTCTTTTGGGTGCTCAATCCATACACACAGCAGTATCTCTTTGAAAGTGTTGTATCTCATTTCCCTTTATAAATCTGCCTCCTCTCACCACAAACCTTTGTCCTGTAATTTTCGACTTTGCCTATGCTGGGGAAAAGACGTTGACTGTTTACCTTATCTATGCCCCTCAGGATTTTATAAACGTCTTTAAGATCACCCCTTAGCCTCAACACTTGAAAATAATCCCAGCCTATTCAAACTCTCCCTGTAACTCAAACACTCCAACACCTGCAACATTCTTTTAAATTTCTTCTGCACCCTTTCAAGTTTGACAACATCTTTCCGACAGCAGGGTGACCAGAATTAAAGGCAGTATTACAAATGTGGCCAAGCCAATGTCCTGTACAGATGCAACACGTCATGCAAACGCATAGACTCAAAGCACGCACCAATAAATGGAAGATCACCAAGTGCCTTCTTCACTGCACTGTCTATCTGTGACGGCACTTTCAAGGAACAGAGAACCTGCCCCACCAGGTGACACAGTAGCTCAGTGGCGAGCATTGCTACCTCAGAGCACAACGATCTGGGTTTAATTCTATCCTTGAATGACTGCCTGTGTGGAGTTTGCACATTCTCCCCGTGTCTGCGTGAGTTTCTTCCAGGTGACACATTTTCCTCCCACAGTACAAAGATATACAGGCAAGTGGATTGGCCGTGCTAAATTGCTCCAAGTACCCTGGGATGTGTAGGCGAGTTGGATTAGCCATGGGAAATGCAGGCTCAGAGGGATAGGGGAGGGGTTTGTCCAGTGGGATACTGTTTAGAGGGACGGTGTGGCCTCGATGGGCCGAAAATCCTGTTTCTTCACTGTAGGGATTCTATAATTTCAATGGCGTTGTCTTTGATTGGCAACTTTCGACAGGACCCTACCTACATGTCTTGCCCTGATTTGTCTTGTCAAAATGCAACACCTCACATTTATCTAAATTTAACTCAATCTGCCACCCCTCGGCTCACCTAATCAAGTTTCCACTTTGTTCTGAGATATCATTCTTCACTGTCGACTACACCACCAAATTTGGAATTATCTACAAACTTACTGATCATACTTCATATACTCAAATGCAAATGATTTGCATAAGTGACAAGAGACAGTGGACTCACTATTGACTTTTGTGACACACCACTGGCCACAGATCTCCAAGTTCAATGAACAAATGTCCACTGTCCCGCCCTGTCTCCAATAGTCAAGAAAGTTTTGGATCTCACAGGTGAGATCTCCCTGGATCCCAGGCAGTCTAAACTTGCTAACTAGTCTACTATGTCGAACATTTTGGTTTTCTTACCGAATTCCATAAAGACAACATCCACTCTCCTGCCTTCATCAAAAAGTTCCACCGAGTCAGTGAGACATGATCTCCAATGTATAAAGCCCTCATCAGTCCTTGTCATTCCAAATGCATATACATCCTTTCCCTCAAAGTCCCCTCCAACAATTTAGTCACCATTGATGTCAGGCTCACCAGCCTATAGTTACCTGGTTTTTCGTTCCTTTCTTAAATAATGACACTATGTCAGCAGCTCTCCAGTCTTTTGAAACCTCACCTGTGGAAATCAATGATACAGATATATCAGCAAAAGGCTGAGCAATCCCTTTCCTAGCTTCCCACAATATTCTGGGATACAACTGATCAGGTCCCAGGGATTTGTTCACCTTTATGTGTTTTACAATGTCCAACACCTCCTTGTAATATAGATACTTTTCAAGATATCACTATGCATTTTTTTCATTTTCTCACTCTTGTAACTTCCTCCACATTGAATATTGAGGAGAAATACTTGTTTTATATCTTTCCCATCTCTTGAGGTTCCACCCATAGGTATCCTTACTGATCTTTAAGGTGCCCTGTTTTCTCCCTAGTTAATCTTTTGTCACTAAAAGATTTGTAGAGTTTCGTCAATACCTCATTAACGCTATTTCTAAAGCCAACCCGCGTTCACATTTTTCTGGCCCGATTTCACCGTTGATTATACACTTACTGCCCTGATACTCCTCTGGGGATTCACTTGATTTCAGCTCTGTTTACCTGACATATGCCTCCTTCCTTACCTTGTCTAGATCATCAATATATCTAGCAATCCAGCACTCCCTGCACCCACCAGACCACCCCATCTCACTAATAGGAAAACATTGGCTCTGGACTCTCTGGATCCAAGTTTGATGGCCTTGCATTTTCCGACCATCCCTTTACATGTGAATATGGTATCCCAGTCAGCCTTTCAGCGGGCTTGCCTAACACTTTCAAAATTGGCCTTGTTCAAAGTTAGAACTTTAATGTTTACATCAGGTCTTTCCTATTCCACAACTAATTTAAAACTAATATCCTTGTGTAAAAGACTTGAAATGTTAAATAAACATTTCCTGTCCCTCTGGAACAGGCTTGAGAGGCTGAATATGCTCCTCCTGTCCCTGTATGACAGCCACGAGACATTAAATGACACAGCAACTCCTGGATTATGAGCAGCCGTTAAACTGTATCTGATGGAGGTCCATCCCTTCTCAGTTACCGAAACACAAATAACACAATGTACTCCAGGTGTCCTCTCAGTGACACCTCATACAGCTGCAGTGACAAATCCTTTTATTTTGAATGATTTTGTTTGCAAAATGTGCGAATGTTCCAGCGTTCCACCTTTTCAAGTAGCAACAGTCTAATATGGACTGAATGGCCTTCTCCTTTCCTTCTGTAAGAGGCCCATAGGAACAGAATTGCTTTGGCCTCTTCCTGAGCAGCAGTCTCAGTGCTCTGTCTCAAGGTTATGAAAGGATTTGAAAACAGGGCATTAAACCCAGGAGTAGCCTCACACCGGATAATAAGTATCATACTTTTTTATGTGGCTGATCGGTTATTTTATAACTGTTTCCTTTCATAAACAGAGTGGAACATATATAGACCCCTGAATTGTCCTGTTAATACTGTCGTATACAAGGAAAAAAATGATTAAAACATTGAAAGATTTATTGTCCATCCCTCAGTAACCCTTACCCATTCCATCCAAAACCAGTAAATCTTCCCTTTTATAGTGATATGTAAAGTGATGTTTTGATCTGGTTAACTGATCCTATTTATTCAGTGACTGTGATTAATGCCAATCTCCATGGATTCTAATTATCCCAGTGAATGGTTTCCATCTTTTGACGATAAATGGGCGCCGTTCAATGTGTTATTCCATAACATGAGCGGGACCATCACTGACAGCACTGACAGGGATCAGCAGATCTACAGAGAGGGGGAGGAGAGATCAGAATCTTAGAACATTAGACTGGAATGTTCCAAACATGGATCAGAATCTGAGAACAGTCGAATGGAATATTCCAACAAGAGACAGGAGTTTATCCGATTATGTTTGGTATATTTTTGCATTTTATTGGTTGCCCTTATCATTGCAGATCTATTATGCTCTTCGCATTATTCAATATTTTTATTATTCCTTCCTGGCTATCGTTGGTGTTCCTGGTAAGTGTCACTGTCCAATTTTTGTTTTTATAAACCAGTTATGACTGTATAAGACGGTTCGTTCATATAGTCTACACTTCTGGCCACTATTCTTGTTCCTGTTGAAACTCTGAATCCAGATATTTACTCTACAGACCACTACTAACTGCATCAATGACGGTGTTCAATTTCTGTCTCCCTCTGCTCTGGCAGTGTTACTCATGGGTCTCTATATTGACCTACTCAGTTTCAGCGGAGAGCCACGATGCATTGCATCTTTGCCTTTGATATTTAAATATTAAGAGCATGCAGGTCGCTGTCTACTGTTCTGGTCACAAACACCACCTTTTCCCAGTGTTTTCATCCCATCCCTGGCCAATATCTGGGGCTGAAGCAGACGAGTCATAACTGTGGGTGATCTCTTTGACTATGAGCTGATTTCTGACACCTTGCCTTGACCATTTCTAACTTGAAATACTCACCACTCCACAATGTATCTCACTGGCTTATTCCATCTGCTGTTTGAACCTTGAGTTATGAAATACAGTCTTAATGAAGTTCATAATCTGCTGCAGACACTCTCGTCTTCAAACCTGCCAAAGCAAATCTGATTCGAATTCACACCAAACTCCCATCCATCTGTCATTCATGTACACGTGGATGTATATTGCTATTGTGTCTGGCAATGACTTTATTTCAGCATTCTCAAACACTTTACCTCATCTGTCCATGAAACTTCTCTCGTTCTCTCTCTATCGATTATCCAAAAGCCTGCCAGTTGTTCATATTTAAAATAGTTTCCTTCACGTGTGTTCCTTTTCAAACAATGAGTTTCGCATTCAACCACGCCGATCACGCATGCACACGCACTCTCTCTCACTCTCTGATGAACACACACACACACACACAGAGAGAGAGAGAGAGAGAGAGAGAGACCAAACCTTCCCATTGGAGATAGTAATCTGATGGGAGTATAGTTAGCATATGATCGTAAAGTTTGCAATGCTTTCCATGCTGGCCAGATTGTGCAGTTTACTGAGCAACACACGAGCATGCTCTGCACAGCCCTCCATGCTGGGCTGTCACCTTGTCCCAGTTTATGTTGTTTGTGGTGTTCTGTGAAGCAGATTCAGAATTTGATATAACAAACCATTTCAGCTGATCTGACAATGCCTTTATTCAAAGTTCTCATTCTTTTAAGTTTACTCTCGAAGACTCTCACTTCTCCAGTCAGTCCCACTGCTCTGTCTTTTTTCCCCATATTTCCACAACCTCCTCCCAGTTAATTAACTGCCTCTTTCTGACTTTAATGTGAATCTCTCAGTCCCTATGTATTTTTCCCTGGCCTTGGGTTTTGTCTCCCTAGTGTATCGAAGAGCTGGCATTGTGTAGCTCAGAAACAGTGAAATGGTGTGTGTCAGGCTGTTGTTCACTTCTCGGTATGTCCCATGTGATGGCCATGGACAGGGGTGTTTCAGAAGTTATGAGACACATCCTTGTAACTTGGACTGTACCTGTGTTTGCCCCACTCAGGTGACCTTGTGATCAGTAACACGAGGAATCCCATTGAGTAATGGACCAGGCATCTAAATTCTGTGACATTGCTGTCACTGTAAGAAAAAAAGTTTATTTTCTCTTTTCTTTACACGAGGTCATTAAAGTCAAACTGCCGACTGAAAACAGCTCAAGTAAATAACTTCCGAGACTTTTAGGGTTTTTAATAAATAGTAGTAACAATGCCCAGCTCGCACAGACCAGGCGTTCTAGTTTTTTCCTTATGGCTGTAAGTCACCAGGTGCTTGTGTCCCGGAGGGGTTGGAAGTTTTAGTAAATTATCCCTAGCTGCTATTCTCTCTGAAGCTTCACTTGATGCTGTTTCAAACTTGATTGGAGAACTGTATGTCTGAATGCTCCTTTTTTTACCATGGAGTGTGTTTAGGTGATGTTAGTATATTGGAACAGTTCATTTATAGAAGGTACTGTATCCATTATTCGGTTAAGGTTTCCAATAGTTAAGTTATTCCAAAATTCCTCTTCATTTTGTATGGATTTTCATTAGAGTGTTTAAATATATTGTGTTTTAATTAATGGTGAGCGGTTTGACGAGTAGCATCACATCTGGAACACTCACTTCACATCTACCTTTAAAATACGAAAAGGTTCGCATCCAAGCTACCTCCTAAAAATAGTTTGAGGCAGTCTGGTTCGTCTGTAGCAAACTGGGAACTCTTGTCTGGTAATACCAAACTGGGTTTAGAATTACAATCGCTACAGTGTGCAAACAGGCCATTCGACCCAACAAGTCCACACCGACCCTCCGAGGAGTAACCTACCCAGACCCATTCCTCGAACCTGTTATTACACATTTACCCTAACAAAGGCTCCTAACCTACACATCCCTGAAAACTGCAAGAAATTTAGCATGGCCAATTCACATGACATGCACACCTTTGGATTGTGGGAGGAAACCAGCGAATACAGAATAAGCTCATGGAGACACTGGAGAGTATGCACCAGGAGGCTATTGGGTTCAAAGGTCGCGTATGGTAGCTGTTAGTGTCTTTTGTTCCGGATGTTGAATTCGGTTGTTTTAAACAGTGTTTTGGGAATAAAGATTCTTTCCGTCACTGAGAGTTCTCTGGGTGTGGAAGAAGTGAAGTTGGGGGTTTTACAAAAGGTAATGAAGGCAAAGCTGTAGGAATTGGCAGACAAGCTGGAGTTGGGGTTGTGTTTGTCTGTGAGAAAATGAGACATAATAACAGCTATAGCTCGGCAATTACATTTGGTGGAAACGCCATCAGAGTCTTTGGAAATGGCGAGAATTCAATTTCAAATGAGGCACTTTGAACATGAGAAGGAATTGAAATTGTTTGAATTATGATAAAAAGTAAAAATAAAATGAAGAAGAGGAGAGAAAAAGAAAGAACAGCAGAGAGATTTAACGTCAAAAGTTAGTAATTAGAGAGGAACGTTGACATAGAAGGCGGTGATGAAGGTAGATGGTAGGCTGCATGAGGAGGATAGTGAGTATGAGCAACCCTATAGTAGCCAAAGGCTTGATGGGGATCTGTTTAAATACATCCAGACATTATCTAAATTTGATGAGAATGATGGTGGAGCCTTCGTAATTTCATTTGAGAAAGTGGCTAAACAAATGCAGTGCCCAGTGAACATGTGGATTTAGTTGATTCAAACCAAACTGATAGGTATTTGCATCCCTATCAGAGGCGGTGTTTGGGGAGGAGGAGGAAGTGAAGAAAGCCATCTGAAGTGCACATGAGCTTGTGCCAGAAACTGACAGACAGAGCTTCAGGGATCTAAAATAGCGTCCGTGGGTAAACGCACATTGAGTTTGAAAGGATCAAACAAAGTGATTTTGAAAGGTGAGTAAGGGTATTAAATCAGAGCAAACCTATGGCACTCTTAGAGAGATTCTTATTTTGGAGAAGTTCAACAATTCACTTCCTGCAGTCGTGAGAACTCATGTGGAAGAGCAGAGAGTTACAATGGCAAGATTAGAAGCTGAAATAGCTGATGATGATGATGATTGAGTTCAGAAATCAAAGCTTGGTTTCTGGGAGGGAGTGAGAAGAATGCGTGAGATCTTCTTAAAACATATCCCTGTGAGAGTAAGGTTTACTGACAAAGGCCAGGAGTAGCAGGTAAAGAGGTTACAGCATTAAGAGGTACAGAAGTATGTAATTCTTTTATGCTGAGACATGAGGAGCTATGTCATTCAGAAGGACTATTGGAGAGATGAGAAGTTCTCCATTATGTAACGTGTGGTTGGAGTGTCCAGTGGAAACATCAACAGATTTATTCCACAATGGGGAAGGAGGCCTTGAGCTTGGTGTTGGTGTTGCAACATTTCAGCATTTAAATTGCGAATAACATACATGAGACAAATCTTTATCACTGATCGTGACCCCATAAAGATTTTGGAGAAGTTTAGGGAGAAGAATATCAGTCTGTTTCGATTGAGCTTATTACTACTGCCATTCAATTTGAAATTATACACGTGACAGGGCGAGAATACCTCCGGTTTTGACACGTTGTGGAGTCTTGGATGAAGAAAGACAAAGGCATTCTGTGGCAGGAGCAAAATGACTGAAATCGAATCGAGTTGTGAACATTTGTATGCTCAGAGTCAATGTAATATATATATATATGCACCTCTTCCTCCGCTACATTGATGACTGTATTGGCGCCACCTTGTGCTCCCGCGAGGAGGTTGAGCAATTCATCAACTTCACCAACACATTCCACCCTGATCTTAACTTTACCTGGACCATCTCTGACGCCTCCCTCCCTTTCGTGGACGTCTCCATCTCTATTAATGACGACCGACTTGACACCAACATTTTTTACAAACCGACCGACTCCCACAGCTACCTATATTAAACATCTTCCCATCCTACCTCTTGCTAAAATGCCATCCCGTTTTCCCAATTACTCCGCCTCCACCGTATCTGCTCCCGGGAGGACCAGTTCCACCAATGAACACACCAGATGGCCTCCTTCTTTAGAGACCGCAATTTCCCTTCCCACGTGGTTAAAGATGCCATCCAACGTATACCATCCACATCCCGCACCTCTGCCTTCAGACCCCACCCCTTCAATCGTAACAAGGACAGAACGCCCCTTGGTGCTCACCTTCCACCCTACCAACCTTTGCATAAACCAAATCATCCACCAACATTTCTGCCACCTCCAAACAGACCCGACGAACAGGGATATATTTCCCTCCCCACCCCTTTCCGCCTTCCGCAAAGACCGTTCCCTCCGTGACTACCTGGTCTGGTCCACGCCCCCCTACAACCCACCCTCCCATCCTGGCACCTTGCCTTGCCACCGCAGGAATTGCAAAACCTGCGCCCACACCTCCTCCGTCACCTCCATCCAAGACCCGAAAGGAGCCTTCCACATCCATCAAAATTTTACCTGCACATCCACTAATATCATTTATTGTATCCGTTGCTCCCGATGCGATCTCCTCTACATTGCAGAGTCTGGACGTCTCCTAGCAGAGCACTTTAGGGAACATCTCCGGGACACCCGCACCAACCAACCACATCGCCCTGTGGGGCAACATTTCAACTCCCCCTCCCACTCTGCCGAGGACATGGAGGTCCTGGGCCTTCTTCACCGCCGCTCCTTCACCACCAGACGCCTGCAGGAAAAATGCCTCATCTTCCGCCTAGGAACACTTCAACCCCAGGGCATCAATGTGGACTTGAACAGTTTCCTCATTTCCCCTTCCCCCACCTCACTCCACTTCAAAACTTCCAGCTCAGCCCTGTCCCCATGACTTGTCCTACCTACCTATCTTCTTTTCCACCTATTCAATCCACCTTCCCCCCAACCTATCACCTTCATCCCCTTCCCCATTCACCTATTGTACTCTATGCTACTTTCTCCCCACCCTCACCCTCCTCTCATTTATCTTTCCACCCTTCAGGCTCTCTGCCGGAATTCCTGATGAAGGGCCTTTGCCCAAAACATCGATTTTACTGCTCCTCGGATGCTGCCTGAACTGCTTTGCTCTTCCAGCAACACTAATCCAGACTCTGGTTTCCAGCATCTGCAGTCATTGTTTTTACCTGTATATGCATTTCAGTCTACTAAGAGACGACGATTAGGAGGTCTAAAATTAATCCATGTTTGTATATTGATGGATCATTTTATTAAAGGTGGAGTTGTGAGAATACTATCACCGTAAAAAGGTTATTTTCTCTAAGGTTGTTTTTGAAGACAGGTTCTAAAGGCAGAGGTGCAGAACTACTGTCTGAACACAGTTGAAGTAAATAACTGAGGAGGCCTTTAGGTTTCATTAAATGGTGGTAACAATCGAAGGGCGGTGGCCTGCTTTCTCAGACCAGGTTTTCTCGTTTTGTTTTTAGCTGGAGTATTCAGAAGCTGTTGGGAATCCAAGAAGGGTTGGGAGTTTCAATAGCTGCTTTTCTCTCTGAGATCTTTGTTGATGTTGATATCTCCTGGATCGGAAAATTGCTGTAAGCATCTGTATTTGAATATATTTTTGTGCCAAGCAGTGTATAGCAAGAAGTTACGGTATATATTGTTGTGTAAGTGTTCCAACATATAAGCTATCCCAAGATGTTCTTCTCTTTGATTGGATTTTAACTAAATTTTGAATAAATTATATTTTGCTAAATGATGAATGGTTTGAGCAGTCACAACATATCTGGAACGCACACTTCCAATCTATGTTTAAAATAAGGAATGGTTTGTGTCTAAACGGCCTTCTTGAAACATTTTGCGGGGATCTGTAGCCGAGGGGTTTCTGACTGTCTCCTGTTACTGAAAAGTTAGTGGAGGGGCTGAGGATGGTTTGCTGCAGGTTGTGCTGTTAGCTGCCTCAGACATTCAGGGAGACCTGAGGATTTGCTGACCCAACTCTGGATGGAGCCTGGGGACTGTAGTTACAGCATCAGGGTCTGTAACATGAACAACAAATGGAGCAGAGGCTGCAGAGAGGGGAAGCTCTGAAAACACGGAGTGAGTGTGTATATGGAAAGGGATCTGCTGTACCCACCCCGGATTTTCCAGGAGTAGCTTCCCAAGATTTACTTAACCCAGGAGCAGATAGTGAGGGAACACTGATTGAACAAGGCGCTGGTCACAGAGCGGTGTCACCTCCTTCAACACGACCCACAGCTTCACCCTAGGGGGAGGACGGTGCAGCCAGTGGCTGTTAGCGTCACTGTTTCATTCAGCGTCTATGATCCAGAACTTTCCAGGCAGGACTGGGTAACATATCCATCATCTCCCAGTATCTCAACATCAATGTCACCATTCGGTGATGGAGGATATATATGATGGATGAGGTAAACAGATTGTTTCTCCCTCAGCAGGGAGCTGCCGGTTGTATCCAGTATAGTGGGATTCCCGATGGTGTACATGGCATCTGCAGATTATCCATGTCAATGGGGAGAGGTAGAGGAACTGAAGGAGCTCTCTCTCTATTAATGTTACATTGTGCCCATCACAGTATAACATGTTGGTGAATGCTCACTGTCCTGGCAGCAGTCAGGGCCTCTTCATTCAGAAGCAGTCAGCCATTCCCATCGTCATCGGGTCTCCACGTCGAAATAAATAAATATATCTTGGATAAAGGTCGTCCCCTTGATGCACGTTTCAAATCACCATCCCCACCACCAATCAATTTCATCAAAGTCGTCCATGTGTACGGAGATCAATGGAGTCACTGGAGTGTTTTGGGAGCTGACGATCAGGGATGGAGCAAAATCTCCCATATCTGAACGAGTCTGAGTGAACCCCCTAGTACACAGTACCATTAAGTCCTGTAATCCCTCTCCATTTCAGTAACATACTGCCTTCCATTATTCCTGTAAATGAAATGACAGGTTATATCATGTTAAATTCCACTTGCTAAACTATTATGTCATGCATTTACCTCTCTGAATCTATCTGCAGAATCTTCACCCTCTCTTGAAAATTTATTCTCTTGCTTACCACAGCGACATCACCAAACTCAGCATCTGTATATCTGTTCCGTCTTCTGATCATTAATATAGATTGTAAATAGTTGAGAACCAAGCTCTGGTCACTGTGTGACCCTACTGTTTACGTTCTGTCGAACGGATTGAGACTGGTTTATCCTGAGTGCCTGCTTCCTGTATGATACCCAGTCCTTCCCCATTCCTGTGCAACACAGTTGAAGAGTTGAATAAGAACAAGGAGCATCTGTGAGGAATCCAACCGCTCGATGAGGCTAATGTCAACACGACCTCTGTGCCACTTTCCTGCCATCTCTCCATCCTAAAACTCTAGTCTCTTTTATAGATTGTGCCACATTAGAAAAATCCACTCCACATCGACACGTTCATTTACTTTTAGCATTTTTTTTTGAGTGGGAGCAGCGGCCGAGGAAAACCGAACCCGGGAGACTACAGCTAAGGTAAGACAGTTTGTTTCAAAATTACTTACCTGTAGCGGGCAGCGGAAGTGAGGTTGGAGCGCATAGCTGGGCGGGAAGGCAAGTGATTAGTATTTGAGTGGGTGTGTTCTAGACCCCAGGTCCTACTCCCGTAGGGCCTCCCTCCCACCCTCCTCCTCTAACCTAACTTTAAAGTCCACAGGTTATTGACTCAGTGTTCTTGTTTTTGGAGACAGTGTACAGTCATGGCAGCGCAGGCGGTGGAATGTTCCTCCTGCAGGATGTTTGAGGTAGGGGTGACCACCGATACTCCTGCCGACTTCGTGTGCAGGAAATGCAGTCAGATCCTGATCCTCACCGAACGAGTTAGGGAACTGGAACTGGAGCTGGATGAGCTGAGGATTATTCGAGAGGCTGAGAGGGTGATCGATAGAAGCTACAGGGACATAGTTACGCCGGAGAACAGAGGTAGCTGGGTAACAGTTAGAGGTGGGAAGGGTATAGGGGAGATGTCAGGGGTGGGTTCTTTACCCAGAGAGTGGTGGGGGCATGGAATGCGCTGCCCGTGGGAGTGGTAGAGTCAGATTCATTGGCGACCTTTAAGCGGCATTTGGATAGGTACATGGATGGGTGCTTAATCTAGGATAGAAGTTCGGCACAACATCGTGGGCCAAAGGGCCTGTTCTGTGCTGTATTGTTCTATGTTCTATGTTCTATGTTCAGTGAGATCTCCGTTCGTTCTTATAAACTCGAGAGTATAGGCCTAAACTGCTCAATTTCTCTTCATAAGACAAACACTTCAAATATGGAATCGATCTAATGAAGCTCTTCTGAATTTCCTCTAATGGAAATACCTCATTCTGCAGGACACCCAAACTGTACTCTAGTTGCAGCCTCACTAATGCCTTGCATAGCTGCACCAACACTCCCTACCTTTCTACTCTATCCTTTTATAAATAAACACTGAAACTATGCTTGTATTTCTCATTACTTGCAGTACCCGCAGGCAGGTTTTCTGTAATATGCAAGCAGGCACCTAGATCCCTCTGCACTTAAGCACTTTAACCTTTCTCTCCATTTAGATAATAATTTGTTTTTCTATTATACTGGCCAATTAGAATAGCCAGTATTACTCACTTATTTACTCACTTTAATTTTCCTTGCCAAATGTTGGCCCATTCACCCAACCTATCCGTATAGTTTTTAAAGCTCTTGCATTATCATTCCGACGTAATTTCCCACCAATGTTAGTGTCATCTGAAAATGTGATGTCGTATTTTCTATCCAGTCAACCAACTACAGTAATACTTATGATCGCAAATGAGAACTGAAATCAATAGCACACCACAAATTGCATTTCCCAAAATAAATGACACATTTAGTCCACCTGACTGCATTTTGTTGGTTAACCAATCCTCCATCAAAGCTAATAAATTACTCCTAAACCCATGTTGTCTAATCTTACCACTTACTCTGTGGAGAAGCGACATATCTGATGCCTTCAGGAAGACCAGATACATTCCATCTCCAGGAATCCTACTATCCACCTTGCTTGTCACATGTTTAAGTAACTCAAGCAAACACTTCAAACTCGATTTATCCTTTATACAACCATGTTGACTCCGATGGATTGTGGTTTAACTTTGCAAGTATCCTCAACAATGGATTCTAATAATTGTCTTTAATTAAAATAGCTTATCATTACGTTTTAGTCCCAAATGTATACAGGTATTATAATTTCTTCCCTTTCGAAAACCTTTACATTTTCTTTGAATTCCTGTTTAATGGGCAAAAGGTTTTAAGAGGTCTGTTTGGGGCATGTGTGGCTGGCTGGACTCATCATCCTGCTGGTGTACAATCTCGATGGGCTGGCGTCTTTCTGGTGTTCCCATGCTGATGTCTCCAAGGCCAGAATGACCTTCTCCCGTCGATGCATTAGGGGGTTGGGGGATTATGGAATCCTCCTGTTGCTGGGTAACATTTTGAGGGGCTGATGGGTCTTTTCATACTTCCCCATAACAGGTGGAGATGCTGAACGGTCTCCGCGTATATCCCGGAGATGGGACCGAGGGAGTGATTGATCTTCCCTTGTTCCCTTACAACAGACATGCGTCTGAATTACATTTTCCTTTCTCATGAAAGAAGTGTCAGACAGTTTTTATCCTTATCCAGAATGGAATCCTCCACTATCTGTTTAATTTGCTTCACTTGTTGAAATAGGCTCGTTTGGTCTGAATGGCCTCCTGTTATCCCAGTGTAACAATCTCCAGTCACTGTGTGACCTCATCCAGTTGTTACAGTTGTTAGAGACTTGAGGTGGCTGAATGAACTGATTCTGTTGCTGTTTAACAGGATACTGGTGCAGCATGGCCTACTGTTAGAGGCTCGAGTGGCTGATTGACCTCCTTCTGTAAATGTATATCATGCTCTAGGGGCTGAATAGTCTCATCCTGTTTTGGTGAAACAGGCTCGAATGCCTGAATATCTTCCTGTTGTTCCTGTGTAAAAGGCTGGATTACGGAATGGATTCCTCCACTATCTGTGTAATTTGCTTCACTTGTTGACTCCTTCTGTCATCTTTGTTGAAATAGGACACTCTTTAATTTATGTAAACTCCAATGGCTACTGGGTCAACCTGACCATCCTTTTGTTATAAGCTCGCACCTTCATTGCAGGAATCAGTTGCGGGAACCAACTCTGAGCTACTCCAAATATAACAACATCCTTTCTTCATTGAAGAGATTAAATCTGTACACACTACTCCAGATGTGATCTCACTAAGACCCTGTACAGCAGCAGCAACACTTTATCAGCCTGTTGTAAGGTTCCCATCCAGGTTAGGGCTGTCTCAGCTCTCTGGGGGAATACAGAGCATTGTTGGAAAATCATTGTCCTTCTCTACTACATCAGCATAACGGGAGACCTGGAGAAATTAAAGTTTGAGAAGATCATAAATGATGTGGTGAGATGATCTCTACCATTAATCTCCCCAGAGCCCAAGTCGGTCAGTTTCCACAGAATCTAGTAAGGTGGAGCGCAAAAACAGCAAGGAGGAGCAAACATTGATGGGAGTTACATATCAAAGTGAAAGCTGCAATACAAATGCTGGACATGTTATAAAACAGGAAATGAGATATTCACATTTGTGGGTACTGCAGTAATAATGTACTGTTTAAGGTATATCTAAACTGTGTTAACCCAAATGAATGCTAATGCTGGGAAAAATGGATTTCATGACCACTTGCGAGATGGTTTACACGAACATTATGTCGAGCACTGAGCTCGAGATCAGGTTATTTAGGAATTGGCTTTGAGTGATCAGAATAGCTAATTGAATTTTTTACAGGAAAGGACCTTTTGGGAACAGTGACCACAATGTATTGGTTTTCTTTTATGCTGTTTGAGTACACGATAGTTGTTTTTTTTTATTTGAAGTAACTGTTATAAATCGGAATCATGCAAGCCATGAAGGTGTGAGGAGACAATGGGGACTAGAGATACTGGAGATCAGGGTCGAAGAATGTGGTACTGCAAAAGCACAGTCAGGCAGCATACTGAGAGCAGATAAATCGATGTTTCGGGCATAAACCCATCATCAGGAATGAAGCTTATGGGACAAGGGGACCGAGAGATAAATGAGAAGGGGGTTCGGCTGCGGGGGGATAGCTGGCAATGCGATAGGTAGATGAAGGTAGGGTAGAAAGTAATAGGTGACGAAGGGAGACAGAACGCCTCATCTACTGCATCCATTAAACCCAATGTGGTCTTCTCTATATTGGCGAGGCAGGAGGTCAACTTGTGAATCATTTCAGAGAATATCTCTAGGACAGCCACATTGAACAACTCTATCGCCTTGTGGCTGAGCACTTTACCTCCCCTTCCCACTCTGCCAAGGACATGTGGGTCCTGGGCCTGCTCCACCGCCAAACCCGAGCCATCAGAAGCCTGGAGGGAGAAAGTCTCATCTTCTGCCTTGGGAGCATTCAACCAAAGGGGATCATAGTGGAGTTCCCCATTTCCCCATTTCCCCTAATCCCACCATATCCCACTCCAAAATTCCAAGTTAGCACCGCCCTTTTGAATGTTCCTATGTGTCCACCTTTCTTCCTTTCAATCTGGGCCACCCTCCTCTCTGACTATCACTTTCAACCCCACCTTCATCTACCTATTAGATGAAAGGAGGCAGCTTAGAAAAATGCCAAATGTTGCAGTAAGCCAGTGGATTCAGAGAGATGTAGGACCCAGCAAAGGATGACCAAGAAACTGAGAAGAAAATCAAAGCGAGAAAAAGCGTGCAAACGAAAGAAAAAGATGAAGACTTCTAAAAAGCGTCTATCAATGTATGGAAAAAATAATAAAAAACAAGGCCAAATGTGGAACAGTTGGTGTGCGTTCAGGATAATTTAATGCAGAGAACAGAGAAATCGCAGGGAAAAGAAACAGTTTCTTTGTGTTTATCTTCATGGAAGAATGTCCAAAAATTCTTCAGAAGAACCAAGTGACAATGGGACTTGTGGAAGTAAAGTCTAAGGTCATTCTTATCAGTGTTGGGGTTATCTTTGAAAAGAAAGCTGGATTGAGGATTTATAAATCTGACAGACTAGATGTACTTCATACAAGAATTTCAGAGAAAGCAGCAATAGACATGTTGATTGCATCGCGGATTTTCACTTTATTTTCCGACACATTCCCGAAAGTCATTTAGCCAATCTGGATAAGGTAAAGGTTATAAATATTATCCAACAGTTTAAGAAAGGGTGAAGATAGAGAGTGGTGTACTACAGACCAGTAACTTGTCATCCGCGGTCGGGTGTCTATTGGACTCGATTACAAAGAACATGCTGCTAGATATATAGACGGTAATAACATCACTGGGGAGTATGGTAATGTATCGATGAAAGAAAAACCAGAAGTGGAAAACATCGTTTTAAAATGGTTCCAAGATTATTCTTGGAGACATACGCAATGAAGAACCAATGGATAACGTATAGTTGGGTATTCATGAGCTTTTTTTAAAGAACATGGAGAAGTACAAGTAGGCGAGATCAAGGAGAATCCCACGATATTCTACACGGACAAGTAGAACAGAATAATCAGCAAACAGTTAGTGTCCATTAGAAACCAAAGGGGCAATCTGTGTGTCAAGCTGGAGAACATTGATTGATTGTAACATGAAACCTTCACATCTGTTTTACTTGGGAGAAGGAGGAGGCAGGTACAGAATTCAAGAAGATGGATAGGGAAGATCTTGAACACATTCATGTAATTTCGAGAAAGAATTTGAGGCTTTGTAGAAATTTGGACCAATCTCCATGTCTGAATGAGTTGTATCACAGGAGGGTGTTGAGGTCAAGGGAGGAGAGACCCTGACTGAATATTTTAATTAGAATCTGACACTAGGGGATGTGCCAGAGAACTGGAGAACTGTTAGTACGATTCCACTTCACAGTATAGGTGGGAGAGATAGACCAGGGAACTATAGACGAGTGAGTATTAAATCACTGTTAAGGAAACTACTGGATAAAATAGGGAAGGAGAAAATCGAACTCCAATCAGAGTCACAAGGTTTGATCAGGGATAATCATCATGACTTTATCAGAAGGAAGTCACATCCAATGGATTTGATTGAATTAGTTTGAGGAGATCGATTGTTTAGTTTTGTAGGAAGGCCTTTGACAAATTTCCACCTGGGAAACTGAAAAATATAGTAAAATCTCACAATATGAATGATAACTTGACAGGTTATGATGAAAATTGTCTTAGTGTCAGGAGGCAGAGGGTGGTGGGAGAAGGCTGTTTGTGTGACTGGAGACCAGTGTCCCCTGGTGTACCACAGGGATCAGTGCTGTGTCCCTTATTGTTTGTGCCATTCACAAAAATAAAACAATAGATTTGAATGTGGAGTGGGTTTGGTGGAGAGCGGGGGAGATGTGATAAGTAAGTGTATGTTTGACATAAAGATTGGCTGGGTGGTTTGCAGTGAGGAGAAAAGCATTAAGTTACAGGAAGATGCAGATAGAATGGTCAGATGGGCAAATCAATGGCAGATAGAATGTAACCCTGATAAATATGAGGTGATGCACTTTGGGAGAAGGAACCAGACAGGGGAGGACTCAATGAATGGCAGCACACTGGGAAGTTCAGATTGTGCTTCTCCACACATCCCTGAATGGGACTGGACAGGTTAATGGACTAGTTAAGAATTGGACCTTGGGTATTGTGTTTCCTAATCAGGATGTAGATTATGAGAACAATACAGAGCTTTGGTTCGGACAAAATGGAATACTGTATGTAGCCCTGGGAGCCACATTCCAGGAAGGATGTGATTGTACTGGAGAGGGTGCAGAGGTGATTCACCAGGATGTTCCCTGGGATGGAGCATATCAGCTGTGGAGAGAGGCTGGATAAGCTCAGATTGTTTAGTTTGGAACAGAAAAAGCTGAGGAGTCCGTGATTCAGAAGGATAAGATTATGAGCGACACGGGCAGAATGGATAGAGAGCCGCTGTTCCTTTTAGTCAGTGGCTCAAGCCAGTACACTTTTAAAGTGACGAGTTTGAGGTTCAGAGCGGATTTGAACTTTTTTTCACCGAGAGGGTATTGTGAATTGGGATTACTTCCTGAGAGGGGAATTATCACGAGTAACCTCACAATCATTAAAAAGTACTTAGACGAACATTTGGAAGTGTAATAACATTTTAGGCTATGGATCTACTGTAGGGAAGTGTAACTAATATAGATTGTGCTGTACTTCTGTTGGCATAGATTCTATGCTCCTGTGAGTATATGGTGAGGAAGGTCAATTATTGAGCAGTTTAAGGCAGGAATTGATGAGTTTCTGAAGAGTATATTCACAAGGGTTATCAGAGTGAACGGTGATAACTTGTTAAATTATGTCAATGTGAGAAAGATGAGAAAACAAGTGCAGTTTCCTTACAGTTTGAAACCAGAGAATGGAGAATGGGGAACAGGGAAATGGCAAACTGTGAAGCCACTACTTCCGTTCTGTCTTCACAGAAATTTCTAACAGTACTAGGAAAACCACGTCTGGGGTGGGAAAATGATAGAGCACATGGAACATAGAACATAGTAAGGAAATTGTTTCGTATAAATTATTGGGACTGAAAGTAATGGTCATAGACAACACTAACATAGATTTATGAAATGGGAATTATGTTTGAAAAACAGACTGGTAGACAAATGATAGAGAACCAATGGATGTAACACACGTGGATTTTCAGAGAAAAAAAATCTTAAGCTCCAAGCCCAGTTTACAAAATCAAATCTGAGTGGGTTGGGGCTAATGTATGGCCATGTTTCTAGAATGGGACAGCTGGCATGAAACAGGGAATAGAAATAAACAGACTCATCAAGCAACAGCCTGACATTGTCTGTAAGGCATGATTCTGTAAGGTATACGTCCTTCCACATTTAGGCAAAAAATGTTGGGGACAATTAAACAATTCACTGTAGGAAGAGATTCAACAAATAACCCCTTCCACCATGATGGTAAAGCCCAGCACTTCAGTGTATAAGACAAGGCTGATGCATTCGCAACAATCTTCAGTCAGAAATGCTGAGTGGATGATCCATATCATCCTCCTCCAGTGGTCCACAATGATCCAGTTATCAGTCATCAACCAATTTGATTCAGTCCACGCGATATCCAGAAACGGTCTGAGATACTGGATACTCCAAATGGTCCATACTTTGACAACATTCTGGCAACTGCACTGAAAACTTGTGCTCCATAACTTGCCACTCCCCTAGACAAACTGTTTCAATACAGTTACAACAATGACATTTCCCTGGTTATGTGGAAAATTACCCCAAGTATCTCCTGTATATAAAAAGCAGAACAAATCCTATCCGGCCAATTACCACCCCATCAGTCTCCTCTCGATTATCAGTAAAGTGGTGGAAGGTCTCAGTGCTTTTAATCAGCACCTGCTCAGCAATACCCTGGTCAATGACGCCCAGTTTGGGCTCCACCAGGGCCACTCTGCTCCTGACCTCATTACCATGGTTCAAACATGGACAAAAGAGCTGAATTCCAGAGGTGGGGTGTGAGCGATAGCCCTTTCAATCAAGGGTGTCTTCGATCAAGTGTGATATCAAGGGGCGTTAGCAACACTGGAATCAATGAGTATCCGAGGGAAACTCTCTGCTGGTGAGATTCATACCTAAAACGTAGGAAGGTGGTCATGGTTGATGAAGGTCTGTCAACTCAGCTCCAGGACAAGTCTGTAGGAGTCCCTCGGGCAGCGACCGAAGACTTCTTCAAGGCTGCTTCCTTTTATGGTCAGCAGTGGGGATGTTCGCCAATGATTGTACAATGTTCTGCAACATTTGTGGCTCCTCAGATACTGAAGCAGTCTATGTCCAAATGCGACAAGATCTGGACAGTATCCAGGCTAACAAGTGGCAAGTAATATTCAGGCCACGCAAATGCCAGACCATGACCATCACCAGTAAAATACAATCTAACCTGCCCCTTGGCATTCAATGGTGTTACTATCACTGAATCCCCCAGTATCAAAGTCCTGGTGGGTAATCATTGCTCAGAAACTCACTGGTCTCGCCACATAAACACAGTAACTATAACAGCAGATTCGAAGCTAGGAATACTGCAGCGAGTAACTCACATCCTGACTTCCAAACGTCTGTCCATCATCTACAATACATAATTCAGAAGTGTGGTCGAAGACTCCCAATTTGCCTGGATGAGTGCAGCCCCAACAACACTCAAGAAGCTTTACACCATCCAGGACAAAGCAGCTAGTTTGACTGTCCATTCACCCACAATGCTCCACCATCAACGCTCAGCAGCAGCAGCAGCAGTGTTTTACTATCTACATGCTGCAATGAAATGATTCACCAAAGATCCTCAGAGACCATCTTCCCAACTCACGACCACATCTATCTACAAGGACAAAGGCTGCAGATGTATGGAAATGCTGTGATCTTCAGGTTCCACGCCAAGCCATTCACCATCCTGACTTGGAAATATATCACTGCTCCTTCACAGTCACTGGGTCAGAAGCCTGGAATTCCCTCCCTCATGGCATTGGAGGTCAACAGCAGCAGATGGACTGCAGCGGTTCAACAAGATAGCTCACCACCACCTTCGCAATTAGGGACAGGACAATGCTGGCCCAGACAGTGACTCCGAGAAGTAAATAAATAGAAATGAACAGAGGACGGTTGCTGAGGTGTCACAGGGATCGGTGCTTGGGGCCCAGCTGTTCACAATGCCCTTTAAACATTTGGTTACTGGAATCAGATACAATATATCCCAGCCTTCTGACAGCACTAACGGATGTGGGATTGTGAGTGGGTGAGGAGGATGTAAAAAACACCAAGAAGATTTAGACAAGTGGAGTGAATGGGTAAATACGTGACAGATAGAGAACAATGTGGATAGAGGTGACGTGTGTCCTTTGGTGGAAACGATAAATTCTCAGCCTACCATTTGGAAAGGATTGGTTGAAACATGTTGATCTACAAAGGGACGTATGCTCCTTTTTGCTGTTTCCTTCTGCATAAACCTCTGAGTCCCCTGCAGCGCAATGAGTTCTGCAACCAGAAGTCAATACTGGGCATGGCATTGGCACACTGTCCAGTGTACACAGACCCAACAAGTGGGAGCTGTAACATTAAAATGGATCTGCGTCTCCCTGTACACCAGATGCTGAAAGCAATATCGCAGAAACAGAAAGCAGCGAGGAAGATAAATGGTGTGTTGACCTTCATTTCAGGGGGATGTGAGCCCAGAAGTAACGGTGTCTTACTGCAGCTGTACAAGGCCTGGTGAGATATCATCCCGAACATTGTGCAGTATTGTGTGCAGTTTTGGTCTCCGTACCTAATAAAGGGCAAACCTGACATTGATGGAGAGCAGTGAAGGATGACCAGACTGATCTCTGGGATGACGGGTTTGTTGTGGGAGCAGAGATTGGGGAGACTGGGTCAGTATTCCATGGCGTTTAGGAAAATGAGTGGAGATCTCAGTGAAATATACAAATCTCTGACAGGGTGAGTCAGATTGGAAGCAGGACACTCTGCATTGAGATGAGAATAAATGTCTGCACTCACAGACTGGTGAGCCTGGGGAATTCGCTCGCACCTGGAAACCGAGACATTGATTATAGATAAGGATTTAGAGAAAGTAAGGGGATGGTGGGAGAGCTGGAGTACGGTGTTGAAATGAAGGGCCAACCAACATTGAATTGAATTGGTTAGCAAACTCGGTGGACCAAACGTACGACTGCACTGCCTATTTTATAGCTTCCCAAGGTTACTCACATTAACGGATATGTATATTGTGTGGGGTAAGTGCTTTGAGGAGATTTTTTTCCATGAACTAGAATGGGGGAGGCTCAATGTGTTGAATGATCTACTCCTTTCCCGCTGTTTCTGTGCAGTCTGTGGGAAAGCTCTGTAAATATTGTCACAAGCTCTCAGATGTTAGGAAGGAAGTTTCTGCAGAGTCGACAGGACTGTGTTCCCAATCCCTTTTCCGACACTGATGCTGAGGCCGGGTGTTCTGTCCGGTTTCATCCTTTCAGACCTCGGAGTAGTTAGGTACGAATGAGTGCTTTGCTTGACCGTTTCAATGACCATTGAAATATTTATCACATGTCAGGGTCTTTGGAGTCGGTTTTAGGCCAGCCCAGGAAATCACGGGAAATTCACTTACTAAAAGTATATTGGAGAAGGAAATTCTGTTTACAATTGATATTGGCTTCAAGGTCACTGTTACTGACCCCAGATTTTAGATCTCGATATTTTATTAATTGTCTTTAACTTCCACCCGCTGCCGGAGCATTAGCCTGGTCTGGATTAGTAATCCAGTAACATTACCACAACAGCACCATCTCCACATGGGGACCTATTAGAAACCACACTGAGCAGGTTATTTCTGTGCTGTTTACCAGCTCTGTCAAAAAGAACTCCAACCAATTTGACTGTCGTGATGGGACTGAGGGAGTGGTAATTGTTCAGATTGTAATTATTCCCCTCTTAGGGAGCGGGACATAGCTGAGTTACTTTCCACACTGCCAGGAAGATGTCGGAGTTGGAGCTGGAATTAAACAGTTTCCCCAGGGACACAGCTTGTTGTGCAGCATAAGTCTTCAGTCCTATTGCAGAAATGGTGTCAGGGCTCATTGCCTGTGTTATATCTACTCTGTTCAGCTGTTTCTTCATGTCACGTGCAGCAATTGAAATTGGTTGAAGTCTGACATCTGTGATTCTATGGGCATCGTGATGAGGGTGAGGTGTATCATCGACTCAATACTTCTGGCAGAGGATGCTGCAGATGAAACATCTTTCTCTTTTACACTGATGTGCAGGTCTCTTCCATTATTTAGGATGGGAATGTTTGTGGAGCCCTCTCCTCCAGTCATTTGTTTAATCCTCCATCATCATTTTATAACTGAACGTGACAGGACTGCAGTGCTTCGTTCAGATCTGTTGGTCAAGTCCGGTCGCTTTAATGAGTTAGCATCGGGTTAATGTTCATGTGATTCTGACTCTGACATGTTCACCCACACTCGTCACTAAGCCATAGATGGTGTTGATGGTAATGACAGACTGAGGTGTTTCCCTGGCAAAAAGTTACAGGTTGTGGTTGAATGCAGGTCTGCTTCTCCTGCTGCTGTGTTCCACAGCACTACGTGAATACACAGTTTCGAGCTGTAATATCTGCAATGCAATTCTGCTGTCTGTACCCCAATTCTCACTGAGACCCATTCACCCATCAGCCCTGTACTCAGTGCACTAACCTGGTTTCTGATGTGGCAATACTTCCATTTTCATACTCTCATTCCGCTGAGGGTCTCTCTCCTCGGGTCTTGCTTCCAACCTGACACATTCCGCAAAAGAATTTAACTGATCTTAATGCAAATGTTTAATTCACCTGAATCTTTTTCCTTGAGAAATACCATCTTCTGTGTTTAAAGTGAATGTGTTTCCTCTGTTTCTTTCCCTGATCATGATTAAGAGCTCTGTAGTGTCAGTGATGCCAGCGTTATGTAGTTGCAGAGCCAATGAATTCTCTGGATTCCCAACCATCTTCACCACATTGTATGTTTCCTCTTTTGGTTTGATGCCTTATCACTCATGGCTGCCTTGTCCTCCCATGAGTATGTTTCATCTTCTTGGGGTTGCATTTCTGGTATTATCTTCTGAATTATCCCCAGAACCTTCTCCCATTGCTGCTCCACGGTCTTTCCTGCTCTGCTCCCCTTCCAATTAACTTTGGCCAGATCCTCCCGCATGTCTTGGTAGTTACATTGCTTAATTATAACCACATTACATCTTGAAGAGAGCATTAGATATAAACTGAAAGAAGGAGTTTTGGGAGATGGGACACGAAGAATAATTGGTGGATTTCTTAACTAGATGCAAAGGGAGAACGAGAGAGAGGATATAGATCAGGAGATGTGGAAAATGAGAAAACTACATGATCGAAAGAAGTAGATGAACATTCCCCAATGGTTTGGCAACGCCTGTGTGCTGTGGTCCTTAGTACAGTGCATGTACAACACAGTAATATGTTCGAATGCTGAGTCTGATGCCAGAATATTTATCTCCGATTATATGACAGACACTAGCTTTGGAAAGATCCCAACAGGTCAATATATTGAAGGAGATTAACTGAAATAGTTTGGGACATTATAATCAAGAATTTGGAGCAGTCATCCTAGTAAGAATGAGAGAGTAGTGTAGGGAATTCCAGAAAAGGAGGGAACGTTGAGAGGATCAAATCATGTTTTAATGTTTTATCAATTTTATGCATCATATGCATCATTTTCCGTTAACTGTGTCTCTGTTGTTCATTTACAATGTGTTGTGCACGTGTGAAAAAATGCTACTTAACTGCACACAAACATTGATTAAACAGTGTGTATAAAATCACTTTTCAACCATTGAAACTGTCCTGTTGTGTTACGAGGATACATGAACACTAACTGGCCACCAAAAGACATGACGCACTATCACTATGTTCCATACATACAGACAAAGAAAGGCACGACATTGACTGGGACAACACACACACACACATGCTAAGACATGCAAGCACCTTCTTAGAGGAATGGCGTTCTAACCAGAAATCCATCAATAAACGGATCAATTTAGATCCTGTCTACATTGTCTTGTTAAAATAACCGGAAATGACATCACCCACTTTAAGAAACCAAGACCTAAAAATAGAGAGATGGGACATACCACCAGAGCTTCAGCAGATACTCTCACTGATGATGTCACCTAGTCATGGTGACGAAACGTCTGAAAACAAACCTTCAAGATCAGCGAGCTAACTTGCACACATATGAATTGTTATTTTTTTGTTTATTAGTGGAATTTAGGAGTTCTCTGTCGCTCACGTTTTGACAGATTATGATGTGAGGTGAGCTTTTCTAGGTGTGTGATTCTAATTAACAAAGGGGTTCGATATTGATGTCATAACAGTTTGGGGCCTTACCGTGTGGCACTTGGACCGATCTGAACAGATTTGAGATACAACAGGTCCCAGCATATTCCAACTCATTGCAATTAGTGACATTGATCTTCAAATAAAACCAGTGGGAAAAATCGTTTAATTTTGTTACTTTTGGTTTATTAAATCAAAAGTGAGGGAAATGGCTTTTAACATTACAATGAGATTCCCAAATTTTCCAAGGAAGTTTAGAAGGACAGAAGGAGGACATTTTTTAGAATTAGGAAATAGGTTGGAATTGAGTTTAACCAGGGAGAAAAGGGAAGCTGAAATTGTTATGGAGTTGGTCAAGCACTTTGATGTATCAGAGAAATAGGCAACTGCAGTGGAGTTTGAAAACACTTAAATTGCAAATGTGGCAACTGGAGATAGAAGATAACTAAAGGGAAGGAAATAGAGAGAGAAGAAAGAGAAAGAGACGAAAAAGAAAGCGAGAGAGGATTTGAAATTCAGAAGTTGGGAATTAGACAAGAAAGTTAAGTTAACAGGATGGAGATGAAGGGAGAACATAGGGATGTATACAGCTATGTTAATAACTTGGCATATTTCGGTGACAAAAATGTCAAATCCTTTTTTATTTCATTTGAAAAAATGGCTAGTCAGATGACGTGTCCAATGAACTTGTGGTTAATGCTCGTTCAGAATTCGCTGGTGGGCACAGCTGGTGAGGTATGTGCAGCGCTGTCAGATGAGGGGTCAAGAGATTATCAAGATGTCAAATTGGCTATTTCGATTGGATATGAATTGGTACGAGAATCATATAGACAGAAGTTCAGAAAAATAGAGATGGAAACAGGTCAGTCTTATACTGAGTTTGAAAGAAGTAACCACAATCATTTTGATAGATGGGTGCTGGCTTTAAAAATGGATAAGAGCTGTGAGGCTTGAAGGGAGATTAATTTGCTGGAGAAGTTAAAAGGCTCACTTCCAGAGATAGTAAGAATTCATGTGAATGTACCAAAAGTTCAAGAAATAAGAAGCACGGCAGAAAGGGCAGGTAAATATGCACTGTGGCATTTGATGATATTTAGCTTCTGGCAGGAGTTTTATCCTGTGACGAACGAAATAGGGAGAAGGGAAGATCACACATTACAAAGCAAACAGTAGCGCACAATACTTTACCACAGGTAAAGAAAGAAGCCCAAGGGGGTTGAAAGGTGGTGAAGGGCCTCAGGTGCTCTCACTATAAGGGATTGGAACACATAAAATGACAATGCCGATGGTTTAAGAAGGGCACTGGGAAAAGGTGGATTCACTGCAGTAAGCTGGGAAACACCATGCTGGGCGTTGAATGAAGACACTTTGGGGAAAGATGTGGTAGTAGAGGCTAAGCCCAGTGGAATTAGTGAAACTGGTAAAGGAGACCCCAAGTGGAGCCGAGGAGATGCAGGAAATTGCACAGCCTAGGCAAGGGCTGGGTATGGAGGCAGTGCCTGATCTCTGAAAGAATTCGTCTCTGTAGATAAAGTTTACTCAGAAAGAACAGGAGGAGAAGGACAAGAGGTTATAATTTTGTGAGATACGGGATCTGCTCAGTCTCTAATAGTTGAGAAGTGAGGCGCCAGAAAAGCACAACAGATCAGGCAGCATCCAAACAGCAGGACAATCGAATATCAGGCAGAAACCCATCGTCAGGAATGTGGTTAGACAATAGACAATAGACAATAGACAATAGATGCAGGAGTAGGCCATTCTGCCCTTCGAGCCTGCACCACCATTCAATATGATCATGGCTGATCATTCCTAATCAGTATCCTGTTCCAGCCTTATCTCCATACCCCTTGACTCCACTATCTTTAAGAGCTCTATCCAATTCTTTCTTAAATGAATCCAGAGACTGGGCCTCCACTGCCCTCTGGGGCAGAGCATTCCACCCAGCCACCACTCTCTGGATGAAGTAGTTTCTCCTCATCTCTGTCATAAATGGTCTACCCTGTATTTTTAAGTTGTGTCCTCTGGTTCGGCATTCCCCCATCAACGGAAATATGTTCCCTCCTGCCAGAGTGTCCAGTCCTTTCATAATCCTATATGTTTCAATCAGATCCCCTCTCAGTCTTCTAAACTCAAGGGTATACAAGCCCAGTTGCTTCAGTCTTTCCGTGTAAGGCAATCCTGCCATTCCAGGAATTGACCTCGTGGACCTACGCTGCACTCCCTCAATAGCCAGAATGTCTTTCCTCAAATTTGGAGACCAGAACTCTACTCAGTACTCCAGGTGTAGTCTCACCAGGGCCCTGTACAGCTGCAGAAGCACCTCTTTGCTTCCATACTCAATCCCTCTTGTTATGAAGGCCAGCATGCTATTAGCCTTCTTCACGACCTGCTGTACCTGCATGCTTGCCTTCATTGACTGGTGGACAAACACACCCAGATCTCTCTGAACAGCCCCTTTACCTAATTTGATACCATTGAGGTAGTAATCTGCCTTCCTGTTCTTGCCACCAAAGTGGATAACCAGACATTTATCCACATTAAACTGCATCTGCCATGCATCTGCCCACTCACCTAACTTGTCCATGTCACCCTGTAATCCCCTAACATCCTCATCACATTTCACCCTACCACCTAGCTTTGTGTCATCAGCAAATTTGCTAATGTTATTGCTGATACCATCTTCTATATCATTTACATATATTGTAAAAAGCTGCGGTCCCAGCACGGATCCCTGCGGTACCCCACTGGTCACTGCCTGCCATTCCGAAATGGAGCCGTTAATCACTACCCTTTGTTTCCTATTAGCCAACCAATTCTCTATCCAATCTAGTACTTTGCCCCCAATCCCGTGCGCCCTAATTTTACTCACTAACCTCTTGTGTGGGACTTTATCAAAAGCTTTCTGAAAGTCCAGGTACTCTACATGCACTGGATCTCCCTCGTCCATCTTCCGAGTTACATCCTCAAAAAATTCAAGAAGATTAGTCAAGCATGATTTCCCCTTCATACATCCATGCTGACTCTGTCCTATCCTGTTACTATTATCCCGATGTGCCGTAATTTCATCCTTTATAATAGACTCCAGCATCTTTCCCACCACTGAGGTCAGACTAACTGGTCTATAATTTCCTGCTTTCTCCCGCCCACCCTTCTTAAAAAGTGGCACAACATTAGCCGCCCTCCAATCCTCAGGAACCGACCCCTATTCTATTGAACTCTGGAAAATAATCACCAGCGCATCCACGATTTCCCGAGCCACCTTCTTCAGTACCCTGGGATGCAGGCCATCAGGTCCCGGAGACTTATCAACCTTCAGACCTAACAGTCTCTCCAACACCAAATCCTGGCAAATAGAAATTCCCTTAAGTTCAGGTCCTTCAGCCACTATTACCTCAGGGAGATTGCTTGTGTCTTCCCCAGTGAACACAGATCTGAAGTACCCATTTAATTCCTCTGCCATTTCTTCGTTCCCAGTAATATATTCCCCTGCTTCTGTCTTCAAGGGCCCAATTTTTGTCCTAACTATTTTTTTGCCTTGGACATACCTAAAAAAACTTTTACTATCCTCCTTTATATTCTTGGCCAGTTTACCTTTGTACCTCATTTTTTCTCTGCGTATTTCCTTCTTACTAATCCTCTGTTGTTCTTTAAAAGCTTCCCAGTCCTCCGTTTTCCCGCTTGGGGGACAATGGGGCTGAAAGATAAATACGAGGGGAGTAGCTGAGCTGGTGGGAGGGTCACTGGGAAGGCAATAAGCAGATGTAGGTGGGAGTAATAGGGATATGTTGGAGGGGAGGTTGGAGTCGTTAGGTGGGAAGGAAGATGGACAGTTAGGGCAGTTCAAGAGGGCAGTGCTAGATTGAACGGTTGGATCTGGGAGAGGTTGGTGGAGGGGAGATTTGGAATTTGGTGAAGTCAACTTTGATGCTGCACAGTTTAAGGGTTCCAGCTGTCCTACCACCGATAGGAGTCCTATCACCCTCCTGTCCGACCTGTCACCATCACACCCCACCTGCATCTACCTATCGTCTTCCAAGCTCCCTTCCACCCAGCTCCACCCCCACCCTCCTATTTATTTCTCAACCTCCTTCCCCCTCCCTTACCCCCCACCTTCCTGATGAAGGATTTATACCTGAAACGTTAACTCTCCTGCCCCTCGGATGCTGCCGACGTGTTGTGCTTTTCCAGCCACACACTTTACAACTCTCATCTCCAGCATCTGTAGTCCTCAATTTCTCTCGGCCGCTAATACTATGAGATGAAAGTATTTTCACTCTTTCTGGCATGTTAATCAAGAGTGTGATAATTTGTGGAATGGGGACAGAAATTAAGCATTCCCTTGTGTAACATCAGGATGGAATGCCAAATCAAGATTAGGGAAGTAACAGTGACAGTGAGTAACAGAGTGTCAGTTCCAGGAATACAGTTTGTTCTTGGGAACGATTTAGCAGGAGGTGAGGTGGGAGACGCACCCCTTGTGGTAGAGAAGCCAACAGAAGTCTAGGGAATTGGGGTGTTATAAGACAAATACTGAGGAATCTTTCCAGAGTGTGTAGTAACAAGATCCCACTGTCATAAGTTACAGCAGGAAGGAAAAACGAAAGAAAAAGACATATGAATTGATGCTCAGTGAACTGACACCCTGTTTGATGTAACGGTGCAGGAAAACCCTGAACAGGCAGAGGTGTTTAGTCGAGAAAGGCTAATGGACTTACAACAGATATATACACACACATTCACACACACATACACATGCGCACACACAGAAAAGGAATCAGAATATATTGTTGAACGTTAAAACCTAAAGATAGAATCATTAAATTAAAATGGAGACCCTGATAGGTTACTGCAGAAGGGACATGGGCTGAAGTACACCACATTGTGTTACCTGTTGCATACAATGTTATGGCTAGCACATAAACGAATTGCAGGCGGTCACTTAGGTGTACAGAAGACTCAGGCTAAGGTACAGAAGCATTTCTCGGGGCCTGGAATGCACAAGGACGTGGTTATTTTTTGCACATGATATACATACCAAATGGTAGGTAAGTAACAGGCAGTAATAAAACCAGCACCTTGCGTGCCAATTACTGCATTCGAAGAACATTTCACGTGGATTATGATTAATTGTGTAGCTCCGCTTCCTAAAATAGAAGTGGAAAACTATATTTGCTGACCATAATGAATGTGTCTACCAGATTTCCAGAGGCAATTCCATTACGGAATGTTAAGATAAAAAGGGAGGTGGAGAGGTTGGTAGCTTTCTTTACTCGCTGTGGGCTAGGCAGTAAGATTCAGTCAGACCAAGGGTCTCATTTTACAGCTCAGCTGTTAAAGGAAGTCATGGATAGGTTCAGCATGCAGCAGTTTAAATCAAGTGCATCGGATCCTGAATCCCAGGGAGCCTTGGAAAGTTAGCATCAGATGCTGAAGACCATGCTATCAGCGTACTGTTATGATTGCCCGAATGATTGAAAAAAGTTGACCCATTATATTGTTTGCCATTAGAGATGCCCCAAATAAATCTACTCACTTTACTTCCTTTGAGTTAATATTCATACATGAAGTGAGAGGCCCTTTGAAATTAATTAAATATAAATTGACAGGACCGAAGTTGGAAATCTCACACTTGGATTCTGTGTGTGAGGTGAAGGAGAGAGGAGATGGAGTAGGTGAGTTTGCTAAATACTATATCTGAATAGTATCTGAAGAGCACAACATAGAGTGAAGCAGGTGGCAGATAAAAACTCTGAAACTTTGAGGATATCCCGTGGGGATGACGTATTAGTATTGCCACCAGTGGTAGGTAATCCCTTCAAAGCCAGGTTTAGTGGCCCCTTTCAAATTAACAAAAATGTGGAGTCAGTTCAGCTATCTAGTAAAGATACTGGAGATGACCAAAAATTTTATCGAGTATTTTATATGGATGAATAATGCTCCAGACACATTTATGACTCAGGAACTGAGCTGTGGCCAGATGAACAAATTGTGTAGTTTATCTGTATGATGTGGTGATCTTTAGCAAGTGATTAAAAGCTCACATGTTACAGTTAGCAGAGCATGTTGAACAAGAAGCAAACTTGGTAATAAAGTTAAAGAAAACAGAATTCGCGAAGGCAGAGGTGACGTTCTTGGGACATTACATTGGACATGGAAGGTTGACCCCATGGAACACAAAGACAAAGCGCTTTGAGGAATGTCCACGACCATCCTCGAAGAAAGAGATGCTTCAACGTTTGGAACTAAGTGGATTGTATCGGAATTTTGTTCCAAACTTCAGCAGCGTATGGGCACCACTGATGGATTTATTAAAGGAGAACACAGAATTGTGGTGGACAGAACAATGCCAGGAGGCATTTGAGAATTTTAAAGCAGGATTAATCACCGCACCTGTTTTAGCTACACCAAATATTCTGAAACCCTTTGAAAATTGTATTTGATGCTACTGCCATCCAACAGCAGCGTAACTGCTGTAGAGCAGCAGTGCTAACTGGCCATCTCAAACACTCTCTATCAAAGACACATGTTCATGTAAACCTACTTGCAATAAAAAAAAGGACCCGGGGAGATCAGCAGCTGGAAGAGTGAACACAGTGGGGAAGATAGAGACTGCGTGCTCTTGAGATTGTAATGTTTTATATGTGGGCTGTTGGAACAGCATATTTTTACAGAGTTGGAGTCAGATAGTAAGTCGCTAAGAAAAGAGGGGCTTGTATTTGTCAATAGTTGTTGTTTAGTGTTCACTATTAAAGTTAAGAAACACACTTGTTAATTTTTGTTTAAATAGTGGAATATAGGAGATCGGTGTCACTCATACTTTAACAGATTACGAGGTGAGGTGAGCTTTTCTGGGTGTTTGGTTTTTATTAACAGAGGGGTTCATCTTCACCTTGTAAATGTCCATCCACGTTAGCCCCATTTCCCTGCAGTTGGCCCATATCCTTCCAGTCCTTTCCTATTGACATATTTATCCAAATGCATTGAAGTGTTGTTAATGTTGTTAATGTACACCACCCCCCCCCCCGCCCCACCACCAACCACATCTGCTGGCAGCTCATCCATGTACCAGCCCTCTGTGTAAAGATGTGGCCGCTCAGGTTCCCTTTTATTCCTTCCACTCTAACCTTAAACTGATCCACTCTAATCCTCGATTCTGTACACCTTGGAAAAAGACTGAGAGCATTCACCCTATCCATACCCCTCATGAATTTATACAGCTCTATAAGGACTCCCTCAGTCTCTTACATGCTAAAGAAAAGTCCTAGCTTGTCCAACCTCTCCCTATAACTCAGACCATTGGGTCCTGGCAATGTCTTTGTAAATTTCTTCTGCACTCTTTCTAATTTCATAACATTCTCCCTATAAAAGGTTACAAAAACTGAATACAATACTCCAAGTGTGGCCTTACCGAAGTCCTGTGTAACTGCAACGTAACTACCCAACTTCTATCCTCAATGTCCGGCCTGATGATGGCCAATGTGCCAAAAGCCTTCTTCACTGCCCTGTCTACCTGTGACTTTACTCTTAGCGAACTGTGCCCGTGAAAACCAAGGTCCCTCTGCCCACTGCACCTCTTAAGACCCTCCCATTCACCGTGAAACTCCTACCTTGATTTGAGTTTCCAAAATGCAAGACCTCACACATCTATATTAAATTCCGTTGGCCTTTTCTCAGCCCACTTCCCCCGCTGATTAAGGTCCTGCTGCAATTTCTGATAAACTTCCTCACTGATCACGCTACCACGTATTTTAGTGTCATCTGCAAACGTATAAATCATGCCTTGTACATTCTCAACTAAGTCATAGATAACAAATAGCAATGGACACAGCCTTCAGTCTGGCCCTCATCCTTCCACTAAACCCTCTGCTTCCGACCATCAACCCAACTGTGTATCCGATTGGACAGTTCCCCCAGCATTCCACGTGAAGGAACCTTCTAGAGCAGACTGCCATGTGGAACAAAATCAAAGGCCTTACTGAAATCCATAGAGACTAAATTTACAGCTCTGTCCTCGTAAACCTTCTTGGTCACTTCATCAAAGAACTCTAACAAAGTTGGGAAGCATGATCTCCCACTCACAAGTCTATGCTGACCGGTCTGAATCAAACCCTGTGTAAGTAATGGGTGCAGACAATGATATGCTGTCCTTCATTGTAAGATTGTTCGAGTACATAAGTAAAGCCATCTTCCTGCTGTTGTAGAGCCTTGCTGACGGAGCATTTGGGGCGCTCTGTACAGATTTGATGTCCTTTGTAAGGAATGATATCCTTCCCACAGATACAGATGGCGGTATCATGAGGGTAGAGTAAAGAACCTGAGAGTTTAATCTGCAAGCTGTAAAATCTGAAATGGTGATGCTGAAACAGGGGTGTAGCAGGTATATTTCCAAAAGACACATTGATAGGGAGAGAAATTCCATACTTTACACAGGATTGATTGATCTGATTTATTGTCACGTGTACCTCAGTACAGGGAAACACTTTGTTTATGAGCAGTGGAGGCAGATCATAGTAAGCATGGCCAGACAGATCATAGGGTGGAAATAGACTTGGACAGAGTAAGGCATACACGATACACTGCACAAGACAAGCACTCGACAAGATCAACATGAGCAAGATCAGCATTATTTGAACACAGAGAGTCGATTCATCAGTCTAACGCGACTTTCCTAATAGTTTATATGCCTAAATTAACTCTCCCCATGTTATTGTGCTGTTGGCATGTGAACCCGTACTGAACGCCATGTTGTTCACAATCCCCAACATCAGCCATAATATCTTCGATCTGAAACAGGTAACCATTCCCACCAGCTTCACCCTGCATAGAGAAAGGCTGGCTTCCCTGAGATGGAAGGTGCCTTCTTGAGACTTCACACAAGACATATGGCTTCCCTCCTCAACACTAGAAAACCACGTTAAAGTCCCACGTGTTTATCATGAGCAACGGAGCCAGGAGGAACAACGTGGAGCAGTCTGTCTGTGCACTGCTGTGCATCTGCTCCATTTGTTCGTCATATTGGAGCATCAATCTGGAGACAGTGAGGACTGCCGATGCTGGAGATTGTAGTAGACAGTAGATTGCTGGAAAAGCACAGATGGTTAGGCAGCTCCGAGGAGCAAGACAATCCATGTTATGGGCATAAGCCATTCATCAGAAATCAGCATCAATTACCTCATTCTGTCCCTTTGCAAGTGCGTTGAGGGGGGAATGGCCTCCTTCTGTTCCTGTGTAAGAGACTGAAGGAGCTGAATGGCCTCATCCTGTTGCTGTGGAAGTGGCTTTAGGGGCTGAATGGCCTCCTCCTGTTCGTGTGTAAGAGACTCAAGGGTTTGAATGGCTTCTTCCTCTTCCGATTGGACAGGACCAAGGACCTGATTGGGTTACCCCTTGTTCCTGTTTGACAGCTCGATGTACTGACAAGTGTGATGATGCTGCAGGCTTTGAGAGGTTATTTTGTCCTGGTTTCTTTTAAGAGAGAGATTGAATGATCGTTACCAAACTGGTTAGTTAAGACCACTGAGTAAACAGCTAGGGAGGTTTTGGGTTTATTTTAATGGAGCCTGAATGGGTGTGGCCAGCTCTCACAAATTACGATCTCTGGGTTTTGGTTTCACAGTAACATCAGAAACTATTGGGGTCTGCACAGAGTTGGAATCTTCAGTGACTATCTCCTGGCTGCTACTCTCTCTGAATTTTCTCTTGGTGCTGTTTTTAATTCCCGGATTCGAGAAAGTTTTGTGACAATCTATGTCTGAATTTTCCTTTCTGCCAGGGGCTGTGTTTTTGGGATTTTCCTATATTGCTACAGTTCATTAGTAATAGATCCTAGATTTATTATTCTGTTAACTTGTCGAATGGAATTATGATTTTCTAAATTCCTCTTTCTTTGCTTTCATTTTATCTTTCCCGTTTCAATAAATTGTGTTTAGCTTTACACCGAGTAGTTTGACCTGTCACATTGCATCTGGAACAGTCACTTTATATTCCCTTTAAAATAAAAAAAAGTATTGAGTCTAGGTGACCGCCTTCAAATATTTTCGAGGGGCTCTCGTGTGGTCCATCACACGAGACTCCTTCTCTTCCTGAGTAAGAGGCTGGAGGCACTGAATGGGCTGTCCCTGTTCTTCTCCAATAGTGTCAATGGGCTGAACGACTTCCTCATATTCCTGTGAAACTAGCGTGAGGTGCTGAATGAACTCTTATTTTACTGTGGCAATGTGCAGTGACAGGCAGCGCTGGTAGATGAATGTTACGAAACATTTAACAGCACAAGTCTCAATGGAGTCTGGGTCTTGCTGCACATGGACACAGACCAGCTCAGGAGCTGAGGGGGGAACAAAATGTTCTGAATATTGTGGCATCTTCGGTGACCATCCCCACTTCTGATCTTATGGTGGGGAAGGGTGGGGATGGGGAGACATTGATGAAGCAGCTGAAGCTGTTTGTGAAGAGGAACATACCCTGAGGATCTCCCACAGAGGTGACCCAGGACTGAGATGATGAACATCTTCCTTTGTGCCATGTTTGACCCCAAACACTGGAGAGTTTACTCTGATTCCCATTAAGTTCAGTTTTGTTAAGATCCTTGATGTCAATAAAAGTCAACCACTGCCTTGATATCAGGACCAGTCATTTTTACCGGAACCCTTGTCTCAACCTCTTTCGTTCATATCAATAAACCATGACATAGGAGCAGCAAGTGTTTTCTTCAAACAGGTGGGATTGAATGTCAGGATTTCTGTTCTCAAGAGTGTTCGGGAAGCTAGATGAGAGAAAGTATTTGAAGAGGAGGTAGACGGATATTGACCTGACAGAGAGGTGAGGGCTATGAAGAATTGGGTATGAAAGAGGATTTGAGACCAAGAGCAGATCAGTCATGATCTTAGTTGAAGGGCAAGGCAGGCTTGGGGAGTGAACAACCTGCCCCTGTTTCTGATGTTCTCCCATTCTGTTATTGGAGAGTTAGTGGGTGTTACTTTCATGAATGTGCAATTACTGAATATTGCAGTCAGGGAGACCAGAGGATTTTGTGAGCCAACTCTGGGTGAGGTATGGGGGCTGTATTCACAGTGAATCTGGGTCTACAACATGACCAACAAATGCAGAGAGGGGAAGCTCTGTAAAGAGAGATGAGGGGCCTCTTTCATACCTGTGCCTGGATTTTCCAATTACTTTTCCCAAATCACTTCAAAGCATGTGTGACAGTATTGAGAGGCTGAATGGTCTCCTCTGTTTCTGTGCACCAGATTATAGGAGTGAGTGGCCTCCAACTGTACCTGTCTAGCAGGTATGAGGGGCTGAATGGAACACAGAAACATGGGACTGAGGAGCAGGAGTGGGTCATTAGACACTTTGAACCTTCTCCACCAAGTACTAAAGTTGTGGCTGATCAGGTTGGGGTCTCAGCCCCACTTTCCTGTCTATATCCCATTATCCGTGACTCACTTCTCTGTCAAATATTTAACTAATGCAGCTTTCAATCAATGTGAACATAGCTGCACGATAAACTTCCAGTGAAGAGAATTCCCACTTGAAAGGTCCTTTCAGAATTATTCGTCATCCCTCTTATAGAATCAGAGAGTCATGCAGAATGGAAACAGACCCATTCGTCCGATCTGTTCATTCCGATCAGATATCAAATTTGATCCAGTCCCATTTGCCAGCATTTGGTAAATATCTCTCCTCTTTCAGATACTTTTTTAAATGTGCGATTGTAACCGCCTTCAGCACTTCCTCTGACAGCACTTTCTGTACACACACCACTCTCGGTGTGAAACATTTATCTTCAGCTCCCTTCTAAATCATTCGCCCTCTCACCTTCAACCTATGCCCTCTTGTTCTGGACTCCGCTATCCTGGAGAGCAGAACGTGGCTGTTCAGAATATCCATGCCCCTGATGGTTTTATAAACCTCTATAATGTCACCCTTCAGCCTCTGACACTCCAGGAGAAAGCACCTCAACCTAATCAACCTCTCACTAAAGCTCAAACCTCCAGTCCTGGAACATACGGGTAAGTTATTTCTGCAGAAAACCGAGTTGTACGCAGCATTCTTAAAGTGGCCTCACCAACGTCCTGTACAGATACAACATCCCACCACAATTCCTATACTCAATGCTCTGACTGATTAAGACAAATGTCCCAAATTTGTTCAGCACCACTCTGTCTCCCTGCGAGTCCACATTCAAGGAACAATATGCCTGCAGTCCTATGTCCCTTTGTTCTACAACACGCCCCAGGACCTTATCATTAAGTGTATAATTCCTGCCCTGGTGTGCGTTCACAAAATACAAAACCTCGTATTTATCTAAATTAAACTTCATCTGTCACTCCTTGCCCCTTTGTTCCATCTAATTGTGGTCTTGTTGTACTCTGAGATAATCTACTACACCACCTTTCTGATGTAATCTGTAAACTTACTAACTATGGCCCCAATATTCGCATCTAAATCCTTTACATAAATGATGAAATGCAGTTAACTCAGTACTGATTCTTACAGCACACTGCTGCTCACAAGCCTCCAGGCTGAAAAATATCACTCTTCGTTCAAGGCAATTGTGACTAGCTCCCTCTGTATCCGTTGTGACCAAACCATACTCATCTGTCTAACAATCAGAATAAAATAGCAGCTATGAAGAGAGGCTGAGTAAGTTCGGTTTAATTTCACTAGAAAAAAAGGAGATTGAGGGGGGACCTGATTGAGGTTTACAAAATCATGAAGGGTATAGACAGGGTGGATAGAGACGGGCTTTTTCCCAGGGTGAAGGATTCAATAACGAGAGATCGTGCTTTCAAAGTGAGAGTTGGAATGTTTAAGGGGGATACACATGGTAAGTACTTCACACAGAGAGTGGTGGGCATTTGGAACGTGTTGCCAGCAGAGGTGGTAGAGGCAGGCACGGTAGATTCATTTAAGATGCGTCTGGACAGATGCATGAATAGGTGGGGAGTACAAGGATACATATGCTTAGGAATTGGGCGACTGATTTAGACAGTACGTTTGGATTGGTTCAGGCTTGGAGGGCGAAGGGCCTGTTCCTGGGCTGTAAATTTTCTTTGCTCTTTGTTCTTTAAGTGAACACCTTGCTGAAGTCCATATAGACAACGACTACCAAACTGGCTTCATCAATCTTCTTTGTCACCTCTTCAAAAAACTCAATCAAATTAATAAGACATGATTTCCCATGCAGAAAGACACGTTGTCTACCCCGATCAGCCCTTGCCTTCCCAAAAGTATGTAAATGCTATCCCTCAGAATCCCCTCCAACAACTTACCCACCACTGACATTAGGCTCACTAGATTATAGTTCCCCAGCTTTTGGGGTCACTGTTTCCTTTTCTAGTCCCACACCTCCACTGCTCACAACAAATATTAAATGTAACCAGGGTAGTGATATGGCCGATGATATCGGTCTCAGACTGGGCCAGGGTCAGTTTTAGGAACAAGTCAGGCTAGTTTCTTTAATCTGCTAAAACAACACGTTTATGATCCAGAGCAATGTTACTCAAACTGTGATTGAAAGATGAATGGCAAACTGTTTGGGTATTGCAATTATATAATCAATGGCTTGGAAAGGGTGGACGCTAAGAAATTGTTTCCGTTACGCCTTAGAATTAGAAGGGGTCAATTCAGAACAGAAATGCGGAAACATTTCTTCAGCCAGAGAGTGGTGGGCCTGTGGAATTCATTACTACAGAGTGCAGTGGAGGCTGGGACGCTAAATGTCTTCAAGGAAGAGATTGATAAATTCTTGATGTCACAAGGAATTAAGGGCTTCGGGGAGAATGCGGGTAAGTGGAGTTGAAATACCCATTTGCCATGATTAAATGGCAGAGTGAGCTCGATGGGCCTAATGGCCTTACTTCCACTCCTATGTCTTATGGTCTAATATTTCCCTTTCTAAACACACACACACAAACACACAAACAAACACACACACACATACACACACACAAACACACACATGCAAACACACACACCCACAAACACACACAGATTAACAAAATTTCTGCAATTTAATTTGAAAGAACTTTGTCCAGATATTATTGGAACTCATGACAAAAGTAAAAATTGAGATTGTCCAAAACGTTATTCTGCTTCTGAAGATATTGTACACACACAGCTGCTAGCAATGGGATTTCATCCTGGGAGAGTTGGATTTGGCTGAATTCCCTTTGCTTTAGGCACTGAGGAGATTCCAGTGAATTCTGGTCAGGATCACCCAAAGGGCAGCACAGTGGTTAGCACTGCTGCTTCACAGCACCAGGGGCTTGGGTTTGATTCCAGCCTTGGTGACTGTCTGTGTGGAGTTTGCACATTCTCCCCTTGTCTGTGTGAGCTTTTAATGGGTGCTCCAGTTTCCTCTCACAAACAGTATAGGTTCGGTGGATTGGTCATGCTAAATTGTCTGCAGTGTTCAGGGATTTCTAGGTTTGATGCATTAGTCAGGGGTAAATATCGGGAAATGGGTTGGGAAGGTTGGTATTGACTTGTTGGGCCGAAGGGCCTGTTTCAACACTGTAGGGATTCCATCAAAATACGAATGGTAACGATGATTTCAGAGTTTTTTTTAGCTCACACACATTGCTGTGATGAGGAACAATGAAGGAGAGAGAGAGTGTGATAGGCCATTCCTTCTCAGGCAGGTTACATTTTCTCCCTCACTGAGTTGAATCACACAGTAATGTCATCCTCTCCCAAACTGGACCATGTGAGGTCTCCTTGTACATTGTCCAAACTATATCTCCATCACCTTCCCTGTTCCATGTCGGGGCATCATTGCTGCTGTCATACACAGAGCCATACCCTGAGCAGAAAATGGCCTTGGTCGATTTGAAGATATGTTTATATGTCCCTGTGTCATTAAAAAATTAAAAAGTTTAATTTATTCAGAATACCTGTGTTAAAATGAATGCATTTTTTCAAGAAATGCAGAAATTGCTGGAAAGTCTCGGCAGATCTGTCAGCATCCAGATGCCTTTTACATGCTGTAGTTGTACCAGCCTCCACCACTTCCTCTGGCAGCTCATTCCATACGCATACCACCCTCTGTGTATAAAGGGGCCCTTTCGGCCTCATCAAAACTTTTCCCCTCTCACTTTCCACCAATGCCCTCTAGTTTTGGACGCCCCTAACCTGGGGAAAAACCCTGACGACTCAACCTATCCATGACCATTCTGATTTTATAAACCTTTACGCTGCGAAATGTGACTCCAATCAACACGAATGGCTGTACATTCAGTCATCCTGGGCCTAAATTCTGAAATGCAATACTGACACCTCTTCCTTCTCCATCAAGTCACAATTCTACAATCAGTTTAATCCGTTTGTTCAGATGTATCATGAGACACATCTGTGGGCTTTACACCCTGACCTTTGTGCCCAGAAGAGGTCTCACCAATATCCTGTACAACCTCAACATGACGTCCCAATTCTGATACTCAAAGGTCTGACCAATGAAGACAAGTATGTTAAACACTTTCTTAACCCCACTATCTATATGAGATGCAAATTTTAAAGAATTAAACCTGACGGCCTAGGTTTTCTGTACTGCAGCACTGCCAAAGGCCCTGCTTTTAATTGTATAGGGCCTGTTCTTGTTTGATTTACCAAATCCAATGCCTCTCATTAATGCAAACTAAACTCCATCTGCCACCCCTCAGCCCAGTGTATGATATTACTGCCACCTCCCCCTAGCATCACTCAGCAATACTCATAAAGCTGTAACATTATTCTCCTGTGTGTTTGTTCATCAGACTGTCCTGACATGCTGGGACATACCTCTGCAACAGGCAGGACTTGAATCCAGGCCTTCTAGTCCAGAGCTAGGAACATTACCACACAAGTTCAGGAATTGGAATCAAATCCAGAGCTCTGGCTCAGAGACAGGGACACTACCCAATACAACTACCAATCCAGATTTTGGGTCATATTTTCAGTGCCCACTTTCAGCTCGGTGTGGATGATTATAATCAGGTTGCCATTACTGAATTACAAAAAACACTTTGTATTATTAAACAAATGGAAGATATTTGTCTCATCTGTAGGATATTGAGTGTATGTGCTATGCTATCGAAATTAACTATGACCATCTTTAATTGCTATTATCTGAAGTCTGCAGTATTAAGGAAAGAAATCTTGCACTCACACTCTGCCCAATGAAGGGTCTCAAATAGATATTTATTCCTGACACCAGAGACGAAGGAAGAGCTTAATTTCTTACCCCAAAACACTGATCACTATTACCCACCTCTAATGTGTGACTCCCCTCTTCCAAAAACCATGAAATGATACCAGGCCGCTGATTACTTGCCAGCCTCTCCTCCCCACTGACTGTGTATGCAACCTGTCCCTCCTCCCCCTAACCACACAAGGCAAACCAAGCTCAGCGTATTTGTGAAAATTAAGGCTGGAGTGTGCAGGCTTCCTGGAGATGGATGGGCATTTTAAAATTGAAGAGGGAGGGTGAGGTGGCAGTAATATCACACACTGGGCTGAGGGGTGGCGGATGGAGTTTAGTTTGGATTAATGCGAGGGATTGGATTTGGTAAATCAAACAAGAACAGGACCTATACAATTAAAAGCAGGGCCTTTGGCAGTGTTGTAGAACAGAAACCTAGGCCGTCAGGTTTAACTCTTTAAAATTTGCATCTCATATAGATAGTGTGGTTAAGAAGGTGTTTAGCACACTTGTCTTCATCGGTCAGACCTTTGAATATCGGAATTGGGATGTCATGTTGAGGTTGTACAGGATATTGGTGAGACCACTTCTGGAATACTGTGTCCAGTCTGGTCATCCTGCCCGCCCATTCCATAAGCACACCACCCTCTGGGTGAAAAAGCTGCCCTTTAGGTCACTTTTAAATGTTTCTCCTCTCACCTTTAGCCTATGTCCTCTAGTTTTGGTCTCCCCGTACCCGAAGAAAATACCTTGACTATTCACTTTGATATTACTGACCTTGATATTATTAAGCTGGAGAGGCTTCAGAAGAGATTAACCTGGATGTTGCTGGGAAAGGAGGGATTGAGCTATAAGGAGAGACTGGATCTTCTGGGATTTTTTTCACTGAAAAATATGAGATTAAGCAGTAACTTTACAGAGGTTTATAAAGTAATGGGGGGTACAGAGAAGCTGAAGGGAGGACTGATGTCTTTTCCCTAGAGTTTGGGATTCAAAACTGAGGGATATTTTAAGGTGCGAGGAAAAAGATTTACAAAAGTCATGAGAGGTAGATATTTTAGACAGAAGCTGGCTTGTGTGTGGAATGAACCTCCAGAGGAAGTGGTGAAAGCATAGAAACATAGAAAAATACAGTGCAGTACAGGCCCTTCGGCCCTCGATGTTGCGCCGACCGAAGCCTACCTAACCTACACTCGCCCAATAACCTCCATATGCTTATCCAATGCCCGCTTAAATGACCCTAAAGAGGGAGAGTCCACCACTGCTACTGGCAGGGCATTCCATGAACTCACAACCCGCTGAGTAAAAAATCTACCCCTAACATCTGTCCTATACCTACCACCCCTTAATTTAAAGCTGTGTCCCCTAGTAACAGCTGGCTCCATACCCGGAAAAAGGTTCTCACTGTCAACCCTATCTAAACCCCTAATCATCTTGTACACCTCTATCAAATCTCCCCTAAACCTTCTTTTCTCCAATGAGAAAAGTCCCAAGTGCCTCAGCCTTTCCTCATACGATCTTCCTACCATGCCAGGCAACATCCTGGTAAACCTCTTCTGCACTCGTTCCAATGCCTCCACATCCTTCCTATAGTATGGCGACCAAAACTGCACGCAATACTCCAGATGAGGCCGCACCAGAGTCTTATACAACTGCAACATGACCTCAGGACACCGGAACTCAATTCCTCTACCACGAAAGCCCAGTACACCATATGCCTTCTTCACAGCACTCTTTACCTGGGTGGTAACTTTCAAATATCTGTGTACATGGACACCAAGATCCCTCTGCTCATCCACACTACCAAGTAGTCTACCATTAGCCCAGTAATCCATCTTCTTGTTACTCCTACCAAAGTGAATGACTTCACACTTAGCTACATTGAACTCCATTTGCCACCTTACTGCTCAGCTCTGCAACTTATCTATATCGCGCTGTAATCTGCCACATCCTTCTTCGCTGTCCACAACTCCACTGACTTTCGTCTCATCCGCAAACTTGCTCACCCAGCCTTCAAACCCCTCCTCCAAGTCATTTATAAAAATGACAAAACAGCAATGGTCCCAAAACAGATCCTTGTGGAACACCGCTAGTAACTGCACTCCAAGATGAACCTATACCATCAACTACTACCCTCTGTCTCCTTCCAACCAGCCAATTCCTAATCCAAACCTCTAATGCACCCTCAATGCCATACCTCCGTAGATTTTGCATTAGCCTGCCATGGGGTACCTTATCGAACGCCTTGCTAAAATCCATGTACACCACATGTACTGCTTTACCCTCGTCCACTTCCTTGGTCACCTTCTCAAAGAATTCAATAAGTTTTGTGAGGCACGACCTGCCCTTCACAAAACCATGCTGACTATCCTTGATCACATTATTCCTATCCAGATGTTCATAAATCCTATCCCTTACGATTCTCTCTCAGACTTTGCCCACAACAGAAGTGAGACTCACTGGCCTATAGTTACTCGGGCTATCCCTGCTCCCCTTCTTGAACAAGGGGACCACATTCGCGATCCTCCAGTCTTCTGGCAGTATTCCCGTAGACAACGACGACATAAAAATCAATGGACAAAATCAAGGAAAGCGGGGACAGTTACGTTTAAAGGACATTTAGATCAGTACATGGATCAGACATCAGTTTGGATGGTGCTGTGAGCAGCTGCCCTCTCCCTCCCCCTCTCTGAATGAATCCCTGTTGGTTTTCACCCTCTGCCAATGTCTGTGCAGTGGCGTTTGGAGGCCAGCAGAGGGTGGCATTGTATCACTTTAAGCACCACAGAGACTGCCAGACCTGCCCCACACACAGACACACAGATAAACACAGTAATTGTTAGGACACAACATTGAGCTCATCTGGTAATATAAACTAAACATAAAGAAACGCTCAATTTGCCTTGTAAACTGTTAAAATATAAGTGACAGAGAACTCCCAAATTCCACTGTTTAAATAAAAACATCAATTTATTTTTTTAACTCTGAAACTAAACATTTTACATCAACTATTCACAACTCTGAGACCCCCTTTCTCTTAACTGCTTATCACCCTACTCCAACTTTACAGAAATGTACTGTTTCAAAAAGACACTTATTAAAATTACACAAACGTAAGTTGAAAACCACACAGCAGCTGTTGTTTCATCTGACCTCACACCAAAATCCTTATTTCCCATCTTTCCTGGGAAGACAGGCTCATGTTACAGGATGCTATTGAAGTGTCTACATTTCAGCATTCTGCAACCTGGGAACATATCCTTCCATGACACTGTCTCTCAGTCTCCCCATCTTTGTCTATACCCCAAACTCTCCCCGTGTGGTGATATTTAAACTGATTCCCCCGCCATCTCTCTCTGGCAGTGATGCTCACACCCACAGCACCCCCTTGTCAGGGCAACAATGGAGGCATGGAGCTGTAAATGGGAGGGAGCTGTACATTCTGTCACTTCCAGCCTGAGCTGCAAATTCCCCCACACTGGGCAGGGATCTAACACAGTGTTACTGAGGAATGCAGTGGGGTGGTGTACACAGTCCGACATGCTGGGAGGGTAACTGCTCCTGGGTTACAGATGAATGCACTGCGGTGGGGTACACAGTCCTACATGTTGGGAGGGTAACTGCACCTGGGTTACAGATCAATGCACTCGGGTGGGGTACACAGTCCTACATGCTGGGAGGGTAACTGCTCCTGGGTTACAGATTAATTCCCGTGCGATCACTGCACATCCTGCTGTGCTGGTCAGACTATCTGCAGTTTATAGATAATGCAATGATGTGGTCAGTGCAGCTCCCCATGCTGGACAGATATGTGGCCTTTGCACAGTACATCATGTTGGTCGGGTGGATGGGGGGGGGGGGGGGAGGTCATGGACAGGTCAAGGAATTCCTCGGAACGTTCTGTCCCCAACATTCTATAACTGCCATTCCCCGGAACGTTCTGTCCCTGACATTGTATAACTGCCATTCCCCGGAACGTTCTGTCCCTGACATTGTATAACTGACATTCCCCGGAACGTTCTGTCCCTGACATTCTATAACTGACATTCCCCGGAATGTTCTGTCCCTGACATTCTATAACTGACATTCCCCGGAACGTTCTGTCCCTGACATTCTATAACTGACATTCCCCGGAATGTTCTGTCCCTGACATTCTATAACTGACATTCCCCGGAGCGTTCGATCTCTGACATTGTTTGTGAACGGCCGGACGTCAGTGAATTGAACAAACGATAAGATCCCGAGGGAAGCGATCCCGTTCCAGGGAGAAGGAGACACTGTTCCGAAGGCCCCTCAGGCAGTTAAAGGGGTGAATACGTTTTTCTTGCGTTTACATTTCTCCACGACACAGGATCGATCACAATTTAGAACAAAATACAGGAGTTCCCAAACTCCGTTTGTCTTCAGGAAACTGGGAGAGAATTCTTCAGGACAGCAACGTTTCCACCCTCCGTATTAGGAACTGGGAAGGAGTGACCTGTGTCTGCTCTCGAGTGATCGAGTGTGTGGGAATGTTCGAGAAACCATCTGTCCTTATGGATGTGTCTCTGTGTGTTTGGGGAGGGAGGGTTTCTTGTGGTTTATGTCGCATTTTTGTCAGTAATTCCAACCTTCCCATTTGTTATTCCAGCTCCAATTATTTTAATAAATCCCTGAATACAGGGACACATTTGAAAATCTCACTGGGTCCCCGATCAAACGGGTCCCTTTGCCTCCAGGCTGATGGATAATGGGTTTGTTTTCCTTCCTCACAGTTAACGTAGTGACCATCTACGTCCTGCTTTATAAAGATTGTGGATTGTCTCCATGTGTCAGACGTTACCTGGGGGCCATGGCAGCGGCGGATCTCCTGGTCATTATCCTCGACCTGATCCTGAGACACATTCCCATTGTTTATCGGAAACAGTTTTATTTCCTGGGGGACTCCGTTCCTGTGTGTAATATCCACGCCGTCCTGCTTTTTGCAGCCACTGACTGCTCTGTCTGGTTCACTGTCACTTTCACCTTTGATCGGTTTGTGGCCATTTGTTGCCAGAAGCTGAAAAGTAAATATTGCAGTGAGAAAACGGCGGCTGTGGTTCTGGGAGCAGTGACTGTGCTGAGCTGTTTAAAGAACATTTCCTGGTATTTTATGTTCACGGCTCGGTATCAGCTGATGAACACCCCCTGGTTTTGTGATGTAACACTCGCTGTTGTATTCTCCAGTGTCTGGGTCACAATCGAGTTCCTCCACCACATTCTAACCCCGTGTGTCCCATTTCTCCTGATTCTGCTGCTCAATGTTCTCACCGTCAGACACATTTTAGTGACCAGCAGAGCCCGCAGGAGACTCCGCGCTCACACCAATGGGGACGCTCAGTCTGACACAGAAATGAGAAACCGAAAAAAATCCATCATTTTACTGTTTTTGATCTCGGCAAATTTCATCCTGTTATGGTCAACATTCATGCTGTATTCTATATGGGCCCGGATGTATGATTTTGGGTATCAGTCTGTGTATCTCGATTGGTTTGTGCAGGAATTGGGCTTCATGCTACAGCTCCTCAGTTGCTGCACAAACACCGCGATTTATGCCGTGACCCAGACTAAGTTCAGGCAGCAGCTGAAGAATATGCTGAAATATCCCTTCACCCAAATCCATCCATCAATCAAATTCCCTCATTAATCACTCCATCCGGGATTTTCCCATTTCAGTTCAGTGTTTCAGCGATGGAGCAGCCTGTCGCTATGGTAACAGACTGAGGGTAGCGCTGGATTGTCCATCCTTATCCCCCAGGGGGGTAACAGGGAAACATTTCAATGTTTCTCACAACTCAGGGGCCAGTGTGAAAAGGCACCATCCCACTGACTGTATCCATCACTTCCATTTGTAAACAATAAAAATGTTTATTAAAGCGTGCCGAGCAGCATAGTGACCGATGTTGCTGTGTGTCTTTGTGTTGGAGAAGCTGAGCTGAAGAGAGACAGACTCAGCACCAAGTCCTGGTCCTCAGGGAAGGGGAGGGCACCGGGCCCTGAGCTCAGATGCTGGGTTTAACTCCCTCTGTCCCACCACTGCAGCCTGGACACCCCATTACCTCTCCCCTACTCTTTCTCCTCAATTCTTTCTGTCGCTCTCTCGTTCAGCACACACACTCTTTTTCAACCCTCTCCCTCATCCCCCTCTCTCTCGCACACACATACCCCTCCAACCCTGGTTTTCTCCACCTGCCTCCACTCTTCCCTCTCACACCCCTCTCTCTCCCTCCCACAACTCCATCTCTATTTTCCCCACCTCCCACATCTCACCCCCACCCCTCGAACGCGGCCTCACCCCCAGTCTCTGGGTCAGAGGGAGAGGGAAGGACCAGGGAGATAGAGTATGTCAGAGAGAGAGAGGTAGGGAGAGAGATTCAGTCAGAGGGAAAGAGGGAGCTGGGAGGAGAGAGACACCGAGGAGGTGGAGACAGAGAGTTAGGGTGAGAGAGAGAGAGAGGGAGGGAGGGATGGAGGGAGAGGGAGAGGTGAGAGAGAGGTGAGAGAGGGAGGGGGTGAGAGAGAGGGGAATGGGGCGAGAGAGAGAGGGAGGGAGGCAAGAGATAGAGAGGGAGCATGTGTAAGAGAGGGAGGCAGTGAGAGAGAGAGAGAGGGAGGGGGAGAGAGAGAGAGGGAGAGAGAGGGCCGAGAGAGGGAGGGGACAGGTGAGAGACAGAAGGAGGGAGGGGGCTGAGAGAGAGAAGGAGGGAGGGGGCTGAGAGAGAGAGCAAGAGAGGAGGCGAGAGAGAGAGAGCGAGAGAGGGGCGAGAGAGGGGGGGGAAAGAGAGAGAGAGAGCGCAAGAGAGAGCGCGCGCGAGAGAGAGAGCGCGCGAGAGAGGGAGCGCGAGAGAGAGAGAGCACGAGAGAGAGAGGGAGAGAGAGAGAGAGGGCGAGAGAGAGGGTGAGAGAGAGAGAGAGAGGGAGAGAGAGAGAGAGGGCGAGAGAGAGCGAGAGAGGGGGGGGCGAGAGAGAGAGAGAGGGGGGGCGAGAGAGAGAGTGACAGAGGGGGCGAGAGAGAGATAGGGCGAGAGAGAGAGAGAGGGGGCGAGAGAGAGAGAGAGAGGAGGCGAGAGAGAGAGAGAGAAGGGGTGAGAGAGGGCGAGAGAGAGGGGGCGAGACAGCAAGAGAGAGGGGGCGAAAGAGAGAGAGAGAGACAGACAGACAGACAGAGAGGGGGCGAGAGAGAGAGAGGGGGGCGAGAGAGAGGGAGTGAGAGGGCGAGAGAGGGCTAGAGAGAGAGAATGCGGGCGAGAGAGAGATAGAGGGGGCGAGAGAGAGAGGGGGCGAGAGAGAGAGAGAGAGAGGGCGAGAGAGAGAGAGAGAGAGACAGAGGGGGGAAAGAGAGAGAGCGAGAGAGAGAGGGGGCGAGAGAGAGAGAAAGAGGGGGCGAGAGAGATAGAGAGAGGGGGGGAGAGAGAGATAGGGCGAGAGAGAGAGAGAGGGAGGGGGCAAGAGAGGGTGAGAGAGAGGGGGCGAGAGAGGAAGAGAGAGAGAGGGGCGAGAGAGAGAGAGACACAGAGGGGGGGCGAGAGAGAGAGAGAGAGGGGGGCGAGAGAGGGCGAGAGAGAGAGGGGGCGAGAGAGAGAGAGAAAGAGAGGGTGAGAGAGACAGAGAGAGAGACAGAGGGGGGCGAGAGAGAGAGGGAGAGAGAGAGGGGGCGAGAGAGGGTGAGAGAGAGAGAGAGAGAGAGATAGGGTGGGAGAGAGAGAGAGAGGGAGGGGGCAAGAGAGAGCGAGAGAGATGGGGCGACAGAGGACGAGAGAGAGAGAGACAGAGGGGGGGTGAGAGAGAGGGGTGAGATAGGGCGAGAGAGAGAGAGGGGGGGAGATAAGGCAAGAGAGAGAGAGGGGGCGAGAGAGAGAGAAGAGAGAGAGAGAGACAGAGGGGGGGCGAGAGAGAGGGCGAGAGAGAAAGAGAGATAGAGGGCGAGAGAGAGAGAGAGAGGGCGAGGGAGAGAGAGAGAGAGCGCGGGCGAGAGAGAGAGAGAGAGAGCGGGCGAGAGAGGACGAGAGAGAGAGAGAGAGAGGGGGGTGAGAGAGAGGGGTGAGATAGGGCGAGAAAGAGAGAGAGGGGGGAGGTAAGGCAAGAGAGAGAGGGGCGAGAGAGAGAGAGAGAGAGGGGGAGAGAGAGATAGGGCGAGAGAGAGAGAGAGGGAGGGGGCAAGAGAGAGAGACAGAGGGGGGGCGAGAGAGAGAGAGAGGGGCGAGAGAGGGCGAGAGATAGAGAGGGGTGAGAGAGAGAGAGAGACAGAGGGGGCGAGAGAGGGGGCGAGAGAGAGAGAAGGGGGGCGAGAGAGGCCGAGAGAGAGAGAGAGAGGGGCGAGAGAGGGCGAGAGAGAGAGAGGGGTGAGAGAGAGAGAGAAAGAGAGGGAGAGAGAGAGAGAGAGAGAGAGAGACAGAGGGGGGCGAGAGAGGGGGCGAGAGAGAGGGGGGGTGAGAGCGGGCGAGAGAGAGAGAGAAAGATAGGGTGAGAGACAGAGAGAGAGAGAGAGACAGAGGGGGCGAGAGAGAGAGGGAGAGAGAGAGGGGACGGGGGGGGCGAGAGAGGGTGAGAGAGAGAGAGATAGGGCGGGAGAGAGAGAGAGGGGGAGGGGGCAAGAGAGAGCGAGAGAGAGGGGGCGAGAGAGGACGAGAGAGAGACAGAGGGGGGGTGAGAGAGAGAGAGAGGGGCGAGAGAGGGCGAGAGATAGAGAGGGGTGAGAGAGAGAGAGAGACAGAGGGGGCGAGAGAGGGGGCGAGAGAGAGAGAAGGGGGGCGAGAGAGGCCGAGAGAGAGAGAGAGAGGGGCGAGAGAGGGCGAGAGAGAGAGAGGGGTGAGAGAGAGAGAGAAAGAGAGGGAGAGAGAGAGAGAGAGAGAGAGAGACAGAGGGGGGCGAGAGAGGGGGCGAGAGAGAGGGGGGGTGAGAGCGGGCGAGAGAGAGAGAGAAAGATAGGGTGAGAGACAGAGAGAGAGAGAGAGACAGAGGGGGCGAGAGAGAGAGGGAGAGAGAGAGGGGACGGGGGCGAGAGAGGGTGAGAGAGAGAGAGATAGGGCGGGAGAGAGAGAGAGAGGGGGAGGGGGCAAGAGAGAGCGAGAGAGAGGGGGCGAGAGAGGACGAGAGAGAGACAGGGGGGGGTGAGAGAGAGGGGTGAGATAGGGCGAGAGAGAGAGAGGGGGAGATAAGGCAAGAGAGAGAGAGGGGGCGATAGAGAGAGTGAGACAGAGGGGGTGCGAGAGAGAGAGAGAGAGAGAGAGGGGGGTGT